>NW_018397265.1:5319155-5319605 GCF_002168275.2 Theobroma umbraticum
TATTAATAAATATATTATCTTCTTATTTAAAAAACATAAAACCCTCTCTTTTCTGAATAAATACAAAAATTTATGCGACAACACGTTACTCTTAATTAATGCTTGATAATGATTGAAATAATTTCTTTCCACCCATGTATCTATCAACCTATCACATCAAATAATATTGGCTCAAACGTCCTGATCCTTTTCCTTTTCTGCAATGAATGCGCTGTTTACACTCTCGGATTCTAAAACAACGTGACTATTATATTTATGAAGGGTTTATATATATATATTGAAAAATATATTTTTATTATTATAATAAGTTAAAAAATAAGCTTATAAGCTTATTAGTACATGAGGAAAGAAAGATATTGTGAGGGAGTTGGGATGTACAGCAATCCTACTACATATGAAATGCGTATCAATACGTAGGTATCAACCTTTCACATAATTAATATAACGGTA
>NW_018397265.1:5320077-5320267 GCF_002168275.2 Theobroma umbraticum
TGAATAAACTTTTACTCGTGGAGAACACAATTTGTATTAATATGCATAGATCAAATTTTTTTTATTTAAAAAAAAGCTTTACATGCATAGATCAAATATCATCATTATTGCTCGCAAAGGTGGATCTCTAGGCTCCAAAAATTTTATATATTATTTTTTTATTAATAAATATGGTGAACTACATACTTAT
>NW_018397265.1:5320513-5320675 GCF_002168275.2 Theobroma umbraticum
AAGACAAAATCTGTCAAGTAAATAAATAAATATCTATATATCATCTTGTGATAAGATTTAAGTGGATAGGCTGCGTATGTCTCACCGACTGCTTATAACTATAATCTGAACAATATATATATATATATATATATATATATGTAGTTTTGGAGGAATGAAACT
>NW_018397265.1:5320775-5322954 GCF_002168275.2 Theobroma umbraticum
TTTTTTTTTTTTTTATCATTTCTAAGAAGCAAACGTGCGAGGACTGTATATGCGATACCGAATTAATAGGTACAACAGGAGAGGACAAACAGGATACGATGTCTTCTCCTACAATAATGTCAAAAATTTTGAATCCTTGTTAAAAAAAGATTAAATGTATAAGTTTTTAATTTAGATTCTGACTCACTGATTTTTTCATTATTTATATTTTTAATTTTGTGAAAATAAATTAAAAAATTATAGAAAAAAAGGACGAGTAACAATTTCATTCAAATGAAACCTTAATGGGTTCTATTTTGAAACGTGCAGATGTTTCTTAAAAGTGAAGAAATAAATTAAAGATAGTGCGAAAACTCCATGACCTTTATTTTTCGTAAAAGAGAGAACAATGTGAGATTGTCCGATAAAGTAATGGCACGAATGGTCTAAATAAAAATAAATAAATGTCATTTAAGTTTATTTTCATATATAATATGTTTTGATGTTATTGTTTGAAATTTATTAAAATTGAAAATTTGTATTGAAAAATGTAAAGTAAAATATTTTCCATTGACACAAAATAATATTTTGTCATGATATTTTTCCAAAAGACAAAATGTCGCTAATAAAATTTTTGCCACACACATGCGTATCAGCCTCTCACATCATATGATAACGTTGATTCAAGTTTATTAGAATTACTATTTTTGTGTGAATTATCAATTGATGTTTCCTAGATATGAGCATACATCTATCCCTATGATCTTAGTCATATAGCAATAAGATTTAGTAAATTTTTAGTGATATGAATATGTAAAATGATAAAGAAAAATTAGAAAGAAGAAAACCAATCTTCTTATAGTACTTGATATATGTAGGCTACAGGAGAAGGGCGAGGAAGGGGAAATTATAAAATAAAAAGAAATTTTAAGAACCTTATAAGTTCATAGTAACATCTGGCCAAAAAGGTTTTGCTTAGTCGCTTCATGTTTGTGCTTTTAGTTTTTTTTTATGATTTTTGAATTAATATTGCTCTCTCTCTCTTTCTCTTGCATAGCACATCCCAATAACAAATTTGAGCTTTAATCACATTTTTTAGACAATATATTTTTTTTATGTAATGAAATCATAAAAAGTGTAACATACTATCTTTACTAATTTATATAATTTTTTCCTGTAATTTCATAGTATTTTTTAGTGGGCATTCCATACCTAAATACTAGATACCTACAGCAAAGATTAGAATTAAGAAATTAATAGTCACATCTCATGAATAAATGCTCTAGATTTGAAAATTAGACAGCTTCCGCTTGACAAAAAAACTTTGTAAGTGAGCTTGTGGTTGTTCAAACATGAATTTATGATAATGGGGACTAAGATAAATATGAACAAATTAAAGAATACACATTAATTTAAGGTATAATGATAAAAGTAGAACATGTCACTCCTATTTTCATTTTAAAAGATATCTTAATTTTAACTGATTAATACATGTTTTGTTTACTTCATATAATTTTCGCATATAAATTCCTTTTAATTTACATCTAAGTTAAAATGTTGTTGAAATTTTAAATTAAATTTATTTTTACGACAAAAACAGTGTGATAGAATCAAAGTGGGGCGAACTGCCCATGCCAGGCCCCAATAATTTCACCCCTAGCACTGCCAGCTATTGTCCATTTGTGGTATTATTTAGGTCTTTTGTCTTCTTATCCGTATATGCACGAGTAGAATTAGAAAAATCCAACATACCTGGCAGGAGTCCATTTCCTTAATAAATGCACAATTAAGATACAAGACAGAATAAACGTATGGACAAAAAAAAATGTCGGTATTGCTTATAATTTATTAATTTGTGAGAATGGGCACCGGACTAAATGATCAACAAAGTAAAAGGAATAAAATTTTAAAAATTAGGAAAATTAAAAATATAATTTTGATCTGTATACTTATTTTATCTAAGACTATCTTTTTATATTGCTTTATTTTTAGATACTAATTCTTTATTTTTTTAATAAATATAATTTTTTATTTACCTTCATTTTCTCCCCAAAAATATGTTAATCATTTCAAAGGGCCAATTTATAATTCACATGAATTCAACAGCACCTTATCGTTAATCCCACTTTATAATTGAAACACATTATATTTTATTAAAATTTTGAATATATCACTTGTAAAATGATTTATTATTGTAATT
>NW_018397265.1:5322964-5323059 GCF_002168275.2 Theobroma umbraticum
ATATAATCAAAAAGTTAAACTTGCGAGGAATTATAATTCATTTACCAATTCTTTTGTTCCAATTTGGTATAAATTTTTAGGACGTAAAAAAAGGT
>NW_018397265.1:5323159-5323265 GCF_002168275.2 Theobroma umbraticum
TGCATCATCGTTTCATATCAATAATTCATCCCAAGGTTGGGCCACCTTGTTTTCATTTTTTAAAGTTAGGGCCACTTTCATTCAATTGCATGGTTATGAGATGAAG
>NW_018397265.1:5323275-5323423 GCF_002168275.2 Theobroma umbraticum
ACAGCAATGATAGACATACGGACGAAAATCGTAAGTCAGAAAATGTTAAAAGCGCTTGTGACCACGTGCTAGTACCATTATGTGAGAAACAGATGCCTTTGTAACATTGCTTTTAGCTCTGAACAGCAACGTGATTTACTTTATTTGA
>NW_018397265.1:5323433-5324464 GCF_002168275.2 Theobroma umbraticum
TGCTATATATCAATCCTTTATTTTTGAATATAAAATAATTAATAAGAATTATTCCATGTGATAAAATTTAAATGAGGTGAAAGGACTATTCGTCACTTGTTGCTTTCCATAGGTACATTATGAGTTTGCAAATACGATGTAGCATTTTTCTTGTCTAATAATGTGAAAAATTCTAAAATTACCTTTGAAATAAAAAATCAATTCTTCAATTTATATCTTAAAAAATTTCAATTTGATTATATATGTAATTTATATATAATTTATATTTTAATTTCGTTAATTTTACAGATAGTAGCCATATAAAGAAAAATATTATCCTTTTGATTTTATGATTCTGGAGAGCTAAGTATAACAAAATCGTCCTTCTAAGCCAAAATAGCAGTTCAAAAATTGAGCCAAAATTTTTGTGTTATCCTTACTTAATCTTAATTTTTCAATTTTATCTCACTTTGTTTAATCCTAATTTATTGTTTAATTTTTAATTTTATTTATGACCTAAAATTTATTATTTGATTTATTCTTATAATATGTACTTGACATAATTATGAAATGTATAGTATAAAAATGGATAAAATATCAAATAAAATTAGAAAAATATATCACACGTGCCAGGTAATATAAGGTCTTGTCAATTTTGCTTTGTCATCATTGATCTTGACATCTTCGCCACTAAATGCACAAGTTTTGTAATGATAGTAGTGAGAGGCAATTGAGATACATGGTAAGATAAACGCATGGATAAAAAAAACTGTGGGTACTGCTTATAATTTATTAATTTTGTGAGAAAAGATTACATCTTATAATTTGAACATAATATGATAACACGATACAACAAAAAGATATGATATTAAATTATATCTTAATCATGTCAAACACGATTAACTTATTTAAAATATATTTAAATACATTTAATTAATCATGATAATTATATTATCGTGTTTAAATATATATAAGTGATAGATTTAATATTAATGATAGATTTTATTAATATGATAGTGAATTTTATACATGTTATTTATGTTAAATTTTAT
>NW_018397265.1:5324474-5325056 GCF_002168275.2 Theobroma umbraticum
GTTATTATTATTTTGTTATAATTATATTTATACTAATTGATTTTAAATTTTAATAATAAAATTATATTTAATTATAAATATTTTAAGTTAATCATATTAAACATGATAGAAAAATAATGTTAATCATATTTATTAATCGTGTCATGTTGTATAAAAAATCTTGACAGGATTTATAAACGATAATCGTGTCGTCTCATTTTATACCATTATTAAATATATCCGTATACATGTTTCAAATGTTAATACAAATAATTATTCGTGTCATATTTGTGTTTAGCCTTATCATATTTCATGTCTTGATTGTGTTAACACAATAAAGACATTAAAATATAAATTGCTAGGTCTAAAATGGACAAGGGACATAAATAATCAACAAAGCAAAAAGGATATTAGTTTAAAAATTAGGAAAATTAAAAATATAGTTTTGACCAATATACTTTTTTTATCTAAAACTATCTTCTTATATTGCTTTATTTTTTAGATGCTAATTCTTTATTCTTTTGATAAATATAATTTCTAATTTACCTTCATTTTCTCCCAAAGAATTTTCTAATCATTTTAAGGGCCAGTTTATAATTCAAA
>NW_018397265.1:5325066-5331553 GCF_002168275.2 Theobroma umbraticum
AACACCATATCATTAATCCCACTTTATAATTGCAACATAATATATTTGATTAAAATTTTGAATATATCACCTTTAAAATGATTTATCATTGTAATTATATGCATATATAATCAAAAAGTTAAACTTACGAGGACTTATAATTCATTTTTCATTTTTTTTCTAATTTGGGGTAAATTTTTTGGATGTAAAAAAAGAAGAAACATTTTTCATTAAATGATATAAAAAGATTTTGTTTGATTAATGTTTTTATTATTTTTTATTTGTTACTTACATTTTAATTTTTTAAAAAATTTTGTAAAACAAAAACAAAAGCAGAATGTTAACAGCAATATAATAATTAAATTAAAATGTATGCATACTTAAAGTGTAGCACAAATTATAACTTAATTAATTATAATATATAAAATTAAAACCATGCATTTTATCATCAAAAGGAATTATATATACATTAAATGTATAATTTTAAAAAATTTATTGATTACAATATCAAATATATTTATTTTTTATCTTTTTATCTTCAAAAGTAGATATATAAATAATAAAATCGTCGATGAGGTAAATCTTTTATCCACAACTTGGGACAACACATATCACATTCATATACCCTTATTTACTTATTAAAGTCATAAGACTCATGATCAATATGTGCCTAATGAATGCTTTAGAGTAACTGGAACAATTTCTTGCCATATCACATATCCCCCAGCCCATCACATCAAATAATGTTGGAGCAGATTTCTTTGTCCTTTGCCCTTATCCTCAATGAATGCAGTGTCGGTTCTTTTGTCCCACGCCAATCCTTCAATTTATACTTCAGCCCTTCATTCCAAAAAAGTTACACAGTGACACAAGAATTTTTACTGGTATTCGGATTATCATTTAATTATAAAAGTTTATTTTATAAATGTAAAAAGATAAAAGTTTAAAAAATTTTCAAAATAGATATTTTTATAATTATCAATATTTATTTTTGGGATTTTTCAATTTTTAAATTTATTTATTAATGAGGTGATATAATTTAATTCACTTATAATGTATAGAATTCTATATGACAATGCTTAAAAGATAAACCTAATTATAAAACATGTTAATCGATTAATAAATACCAGTCATGTAATAAAAGATTGCAATAACAAAACTTTCAAAAAAAATTAAAATACTATATAGAAAATAATTGATTATAATACACCAGGAGAACATCTAAACATGCATTTAAAATAAAATCATCCCCTTAATCCGCCACACCATAATTGAAATATGTCTTACTCCAATAACTATAGATTCAAAGTTTTTATAATTTTTGAGATGATAATATATGCAAATCGTACTCATATCACAGAATTTATAAGTATAACATAAGAGTAAATTTAAAAAAGATAATACGTAATGTATGAAGACTTGAGAGATTTGATGACAAGATTTGGTACATTAAAAAAAAATTTCCATTCATTTGGTATTAATTAAAAATAAATAATGCAAGTGGGAAAGAAAGAAGAACATAAATTAAAAGTTCTTCAAGATCATCTAGAAGTTGAGAACAAAAATCATTTAACTGCATTGAAGTATTTTCTCACACACGTAGTTATCAGCTTGGTTTCTTTTCTTTTATTGTCTTCTGTGTTGATATTTTTTTCTTATCATTAAAGGAGAAACAAATGCCTTGGTATTATTGGTTTTAGCTCAACAACAATGTGATTTCTTCATTTGCGATGCCTTTATTTTTGAATATAAAATAATTAAGAAGACAAGACAAAATTTGGTAAATAAATCAAAGGCATCATATTATCACGTGATAAGATTTAAATGAAATGAAAGGACTGTGTCTCACCCATTGCTTTCCATAGGTACATCATGAGCCAACAAATACGACATGGCATTTTTCTTGTACAATAATGTGAGAAATTCTGACCTTATCTTTGAAACAATTAATCAGTTCCACAAGTCATATTTAAAAATTTTCAATTTAGTTATATATGTAATCTATAACTTATACTTAAGTCTTATAACAACAAGATTCAATAAAGTTTTGTGATATAGATGTTTAAAATATAAAGAAAAATTAGATTAACATCATCAAAGGCTTTACTTTATAATTTATTTTATGATATTAGTCATATAAAGAAAAATTTACCCTTGGATGTTTTGATTTTGGAGAGCTTAGGAATATAACAAAATCATGCTTCTAGGTTGAAAAAACTGTCCAGAAATTGTGCCAAAATTTCTTGTTGATCCCATTAAAAATGAGAAGTTTAGGTTTCATACTTTACCAATCGAGACGTTTAAAATTCAAATTAATAATATGAAGTTTAAACATGTGCTTAGACTAAGGAATTGAAAGATATGTTCTAAATACCGGATCATGTTCAGTCCATACATACTGCTACATTACTTCGACTTAGATAAATATGTTGACCATGATTCGATTAGAACTGGACAAAGTTTTAAACATAAAAATTGTAACCCTTCCTCTTATCGTTCTAGTGATTTAAGAATCACTTCATTTGGAGTTTTATATAAAGATATATGGTTAAAATATCAAAATATATACAAATAAAGCTATCACCATACTTGCACGAATTTTCATCAAATGAGCCTTTTCATCAAATTTCCTATAAAAGTAATAAGAGAAATTAGCAATACTACTCTTAAAGTAATTTAAAACAAAATAACATAAAATTAAACTAAAATAATTTAAATTAACTACTTAACAAGTAATCAAACTTAAACTACAAAAATACCTAAAATGCTATAATCTGAACCTAAAATCTCAAAGATCTTGCTACTTAAATCTCCAAAATATATGAAAATAACTCTATATAATAGAGTTGTCACTTGCGTATTAAGTTAAGTTAGGTTAAGTTATCTTTTACTTTACTTGTATTCTACGAAAGTTTAGGTTAGGCTATTTCTTATTTATTTTTATTTAAAAATTGTAATAATCACACATGGAAAAGTTAGAAGACTCTCTTGCTTAGGAATAGTTATATAAAGCCCCATTGGCATAATTGTTAAAAACAATTAAAGTTAAGATTAAATAAAGAATATTTTCTTTAATAAACAAAAGTGCTTATTTTCTCTAGGCTATTTTCTAAAATGTAAAAGATTTTAGTATCTTTGGTTTGGTCAACTAAAATGGGATTTTGGCCATTATTCACCTTAGTGGGTTTTCTAACCTTGCTAAGATTGGTGTTCACCTTAGTGGGATTTCTAACCTCATCATAATTGATGTTTTCACAACGCCCTAGCATCACTGTTGTTCGACCAAGTATATCTGGTTCCTCTATATCCCACATCTTTCAGTCCACAATCTTCACAAACTTCTCTATAAGTCCTTATCTGAGACTCTATGCCACCAAACTTATCACTATCAAAACATATTTCATTAAAATCCCATAGACACACCTATAGGAGTCGAGACAGCATATTTAAAGTTCTGAGCAAATTCTAGCTTAATGGTCTATCTGAATTATCTAAGTAACCATTAAAGCCAATCAATTGCCACACATCATCATTTAAGTAGATCTCTGTGTCAATATGACTCCTAGTGAAAGATTTCACTGTAACAAAACTTTCTTTACTCCATAGAAAAGCTAATCCACTAGCCTTCCTAATTGAATCCACTGCAAAACAATAATCAAAACCAAACCATAATCGTAACCTTTCCATCATAAAATTGTGTTTTTTTTCTCTATTAAAAACACAATTTCAAGATTTAACCTCTTTAAATATTTAAGGAGCATTTGAATTGTTCGAGGATTCCCGACCCTTGAAAATTCCAACTTATCACCCTTATTTTGCTAGGCGGTGCAGGCCCTTATGACCCATTTGCACTGTTGTTTCACCTAAAGAAATTGATCCTACCTTGCTATGTTTCCTTTTCTTCAACCCTTTACTTTGTGCATCAATTTTCATTTCTTGTCTCACCGTTGTCCCTTACTATAAACACGAACTGGTCTTATTTCACCACCACATTCACAAATTCATTCTCATAAATCTCCTTTTGCACATCCAGCCACTCTTTATTATTTTCCCCTTGTTGTCCCTACAAACAATCCTCTAGTATTTTACAAGTATTCCCTTGAATCTCTCTATCAGGCACATTTTCAATATTTCTTTCTTCAACCTCCATTTCACCCAAAATTGTAGCATGCAGCATTGTTTTTTCCACTTGTTGTCCCTGGCTACTATTCACTATTATATGAGCATTGTTTCTTGCATCATGGCTCCAACATGCATGTTCCCTCTATTGGTATATATGTCCTTGAGCTACGTAGATTAGTCAAGGAATATATATTATAATTTAATACATATTTAATCACATAATTATATGTGATAGAGGTTTTCTTTCATGTTAGTGCAATAATAAAGAGTTATTAAGTATTAATTGGATAAAGCCCATGGAACATAAAAGCCTTGAAAGAGATTTGTAAAGTTGATATAAGTATAAGATCACTATGCATCAAAGCTCTGTTCCTAAAATTGTTCCTGGTCATTGTATTGTCAAGACAAGGCATTGAAAATGCTCAAAGATTGGTACATGTTAAGTCTCCTTACTTGAAAAATAAGCAATCGATCTTATAGATTGAAGCATATAAGATACTTGAGGATAACATGTAGGTGATTATTAAAGAACAAGTTCAATAAACACGACTCGCTATGAGAACTCTATTTGATATTTCACTCAAGTGTCTATGAAAAATGTTCTCATGTGATAGTCGTGTAGCTAATGCTTAGACTTGAGACACCAGGTCATCTTGTATGGGGAATGACATACTTTGATTTTACCCCTACAGAGTTAGAAAGTTACCAGATGTCTAAATAGGGTGTTTTTGGATATACCATGAAGTATGCGAAGGTGAATAAGTGGTCAAGAGATGAGTCATCACCCCAAGTGATATAAGAGGATGTACCTCACTGGTTCTCAATTCTTGATTAACTTATATAAAGTCTTTAGCCAAAGCATGATGAATTTGAGGAAAGTTAGTTTCCTAAAGTCATAAGGTTAGTCATGAATTATGAGAATTAATATGAAATGACATAAGTAGACACCGAGCCATGCTTAATGACACATCCGGGATATTTGATGAAAGGATCATATTGCACTGAGAGGCTTATCACTGAAAGACATTTGCCAAATTCTTTAATTGACTTTCTAACATTTGGATGGTCATGATGTATTGCTAAATGCCGCTCATGATTTATAAATATAAATTAATTATCAAATTGATGTTTGATTAAGATTTATATTTATTGCCAACATGTTAGAAGCGTAATGGGTCACACATATTAAGTGACATGATTAGGATTAAATAAGGATAGTTATTTAAGTTGGACTTAATTGAAACAGACCAAAACAAGGTAAAAAATTAATTAAGTTTACATAGACTTAATTAAATTAAAATAAAATTGTTGTATTTAAGGTTACAAATTAGTTTGGCTATCTAAATATGTTGTGTTAGTAAACTAAAACTCTAAGCCTCCAACTACTTCTTAGTTGTTTCATCAAATAAGAAAAGGAAAATAGTTTTCTTTGTTTGACAAAAATAAGATTCAACAAGAATTTTTTGTACTTTTGTTTTAAAAACAAAACTTGCTAGCACAAGTAAAAATTTTACCTTGGATAAGGTCTTATTTAGTCGTTGTGTAGATTACTGTTAGAAGTTAAACACTTAGGTGGCTGAAGATTTGACAAATCATAAAGGTGAAGAAGCAAAAAGTTTTGGATTTAATTGGCTCTTGATTATGATAACTAGAGTAAGGTATGTAACTTTTAAACTTATGAATATTTATAATTAATTTGAAAATTACATAAAAAATACAAACATTGATCCTGTAAGCTTCGACTATTTCTCTAATTAAATATTAATTTATTATTCGTTGCATTATATTATTTTAATTTATTAATTATTTTTATGTTTGAGTATGAGCTCAAATCTCAATAGTGGTATCAGAGCCTTTGTTTGATGTTTTTCATATAATATACATGGTTGATTCTTAGTGATAATCAATAGGATTGATTTGTGTGTTGATTTGGTATATATCAATTTTAAAAGCTTTTTTTAAAATTTATTTTTTTATTTTAATTTAAAACTGGGTAGCATGTAATTAATTTATTAAAACATGCCTTAAAAGGTTTAAAATCATGTTTAGTTGAAGAATTAAAAAATAGATTAAAAGGCTTGCAAAGCCAAGTTAGAACCGAATAGTTTTGAGGTGTTTTGGGACTAATGTATAAATTATTTTTACTAACATTGGGAAAGTGTTATGAGCAGTTTTTAATTGTTAAAAATTAGTTTTATTAAATTAAATTACTGCATGTTTCGGCTAACCTAGATTTAGTATGAAAAAGGTTCATAAAAATCATGTTTTCAAGTTCTAAAACAACAAAGATTCAATGCAAAAAATTTTGGACAACTATGATCAATTTTAATGGCTTAATTCTCCATGAAGTTTGTGTTTAATTGTTAAACACACTTGCTGAAAATTT
>NW_018397265.1:5331563-5334171 GCF_002168275.2 Theobroma umbraticum
TTTCATGAGTTTGACTCATGATTTATGGAGTTTTAAAAGCATTTAAATACCATCTATTTTAATTTTAGGTGATCTATAAAAATAGGAAATTATTTCCTACTTTAAAAGCAATTTCTAAAATTAAGGATAAAATTTTAATCTCGGGTGATTCATAAAAATAGAAAATTATTTCTTACTTTAAAAGAAATTCTTAAAATTAAGAATAATATTTTAATTTGAGAAATTCATATGAAATAATTTCCTATTTTAAAAGAAATTCCTAAAGTTATGTGATAACATTGAACTTTTCTTAAAATTTTGGTTTGACTAGAAGTTTTCAAATTTGTTAAGTCACCAGTTAAGTAACTTGAATAATATACAATTTAAGAAACTAATCCATGTTCTAAATGTTAGAAACAAAAATGTTATCTTAGATATAATTTAAGAAGTTTACCAAAAATAAAGAGGTTTCCAAGGTTAAAAGGAGTTTTAATTATGAAAAGAATTAAAATGGAAAGTCTTAAAGAGGAAAATTTTATTTCAATGAATTTCTAATTAGAAATATGAAATAAAATGTTTACTTTAAGTGTTTTGAAATTGAGAATTTCTTAAACACTAAATTGAAATAAAACAATATCAAATAATTTGAGTCTAGCACTTTAAGTAAATTAATTGATGCTTTTCTCAAATTACACACAAGATCACCAAATGATATTGAGCTTGCATTTATTTCTATGCTTTTGATTATGATTATAAAGCATGAGCATGATTATGGACTTAGACCTTAAAAGATTATGTCATGGATGATTAATTTTTTTTTCTCATGGTATTTATTTTAAAATAAGGTCTGCGCACCATGCCTTATCTCTGTTTTCTCTGGGTTGTAAAATTCTTTTATTACTTACTTCCCTCAAATGTAACTCGAGGTTTCTTGATTATAAAGAGTAATTAGTTACATCAAAGTGTAAAACTAGAGTTAGATAAAAAACTTTTTGTAAATTAAAGATGGAGATCCAAAGCTACCATGGAGATTCAAGGAGATTACAAGCAAATTAGAAGACAATGTTTGTATAAATCTCCTAGGAATTTGACCAACTAATTTTCTTAATGGCTCGAGAAAATTAGAATTAGTAAAGTCCATAATCATCCTAGTAGTTGGTATGAGATAGATTTATTTTCAGTATATATATATATATATAATATACGTGAAATGCGATAAATGCTGTGCATGTCAACAACATCAAATCAATGAGACCTATTAATGAATTAATAAATAAAAATCCCTCATTAATATATTGAGTTAAAAGGTTACCTTCTACCATATAATAAGATAACTAGGTTGCTCTTTTAATTGGAGGCTTGTTGAGTCACTCAAGGCCAAACTTTTACATGAGTACATTTGAGTTATTAGTGGGTCTTACTCAACTAGTACCATGTTGTTCAGATGTGTCACAAATGATCGTATAGTATTAGAGGTATAGTTAGGCAAAATATATATGATGCATTTAGACAAAGAGTTGTCAACTAACTGATCTAAGAGTTTATAAGATACAATTGTTAAGCTAAGTTACCTACATTATTAGTTTCATTATGGCTTGTTAATTCACTTAAGGTCATGGTAGGATAAAAAGGGTCCTAGCTTAATAAGGAGTTTAAAGGTTAAATTTCTCAAAATAGTAGAAGAGGGCTATTATTTTGATAAAATACTGAGAATAATCATATAAGATTTTAAAACCTTGTCTTTATGATTATATAATTTGTGTTAATGTCTAATAATCATATATGTTGATTTATATCTATCATGGTGAATAGTTTGTCCCTTAGAAGCATACTTGATGCAAACAAGTTGATAAGTCCAAATTTCATTGACTGTTTTCGTAATATCAAGATAGTCCTATTCCCGATGAACCTAACAATGATGCTACAAATAAGGAAAAAGAGGCCTATAGAGTTTATATAGATGATCTTGATCAAGCCACATGTGTGATATTGGCTAATATGGCTCCAGATATTCTAAAACAACATGAAGCTATGAATGCCTTGGATATTATCTTGAATCTTAGAGAAATGTTCGATAAGGAAAGTCGCACGAAGAGATTCGACATTTCAAAGGAATTGTTCCAATGTAAGATATCTAAGGGAAGTTCAGTGAGGTTTCATATGCTTAAGATGATAGGATATATCACTCGACTTGAGCAGTTGGGATGGGTTATGGATCATGATTTGAGCATAGACCTTATACTTTCTTTGCTACCAGAGAGTTATTCATAGTTTGTGTTAAACTTCAACATGAACAAGATTGAGGTAACCTTTTCAGGCTTATTAAATATACTCACACAGGCTGAGAACACCATTGCGAAGAAGAAGCCTTCAGTTCATCTTGTCTCTTTTAAGAAAAATAAAACTAAGAGAAGAAAATTTTCTAAGAAAGACAAGGATGAAAAGGTATCAACTTCAAAAGGTATAAAGCTTACTAAAAGAGTGAAGAAGGACAAAAACAATGACAAATGCCATTTTTGCGGCAAACTTGGGCATTGGAGGCACAATTGCAAGGATTACCTTGAATCCATCAAAGGGAAAAAATAAAAGGAAGCTTCCACATCAAGTATGAATCATATGATGATTTATT
>NW_018397265.1:5334181-5334526 GCF_002168275.2 Theobroma umbraticum
TGGTTTATTATACCTTACTCTTTATTAATGGTTTTAATATATATGATATATTGAAGGAATTAATGGCAGTGAGCAATGAAGAATAGGATCCTGAAGGCGATAACCTTAGTTGATGGTGATCAAGCTTGTCGACGTAGATTAGATTGTGGAAGAATAAATAATTTTAGAACATTGAATATTTTTATGACATGATTGTTAAGATGCGATGTTTTTGGTTTTGGACCTATGGCTAAATATTTTATTTTATGTTTAGGAAACATAGATTTATATTTTGCTAGCCTAAGATGCTTAGCTTATTCATATATTTATACATTTACATTACATCTCATTTTATTTTGGAATTGT
>NW_018397265.1:5334536-5335185 GCF_002168275.2 Theobroma umbraticum
TTATCCTTAAGTATAACCTTGCATATATGATAATTAATACTAAGTCATAATGATAAGATCATTATGAGATTATTATTTTTTGATTATGAATCAAAAAGGAAATTAATGAGTTGATTTAGATAAAATTGAGTCTTAACTCAATGAATTCATAATAGGATTATGAATACATTTAGTCAATGAGCATTTTTAATAAAATCTTGGATTTAAATTAAGATTGCTTAAAACTAAATAACAATTGATTATCACATTGAATTCATAAGAGATGAATTACAAAGCATTTCAAACCCAATTAATTGCATGAACTAACCTTTGATAAGATTTCATCCCATAACCAATGATGAACTTATAATATGTATCTATCCATAAAAGTTATGGATTTAACACCCTAAAAGAAAGTAAAAAAGTTTACTTGGTAAGATTTCTATACATGATAGAAATAGTGGGAGTTAATGATACTTTAAAGGTCAAGGGTCATGAAATTATGAAATCCAATAGATGAGATCTATGCACAAAAATTGATTTAATGGGATGCATAATTCATGAGATAAATCGATTAAATACAAACCATTAGTAGGATGCATATTAATGCACTATTCATATAAGATGAGTCCACTAAATAATCCAACATGAATGATTGGATAATAATCTC
>NW_018397265.1:5335195-5380904 GCF_002168275.2 Theobroma umbraticum
AATAAATTCAAAATAGTTGAATGCATTGAATAAGATAAACATAGTTTGTGCACATCATAAGGTTAGTGGGAGCAAGATAAGTTACTCATTAAAAGTGTATAACATACATTTACCAGTCTAAGAAAAACAAATTAGGGCTAAAGAGTTAGAGCCTAAAAAGGGATTGAACAAAAGAATTTAAGATGACATGTTAAAGGAGTTTAACATAAAGAAAATTCTCAACGTTAAAAGTAACATAAAGTCATGATTGAGTAGTCATATTGAAATGGTTCCAAAACAAGAGATAACTGCATGATTATATCTATAATTGAATGCAAATCTTTGGTTTAGGCTACAAAAGAGGAGATATTTGGATCATTAGTTTAATGAACCAATAATTGATTTCGAGTTGTTAAGGTAATAACAAGAGCTATAATAATGGAATCAAGGTCTTGTTATAATCTAAATTAATATTTCGATTATGACAATGGAGATTGTCAAACATATAAATTAACATATTCTCAAATATTGCAACTTGAGTTGTCTTAGTAGAGACACAATCGCTAAGCAAAAGAGTTTGATATTGGATACGTTAGCAATTGAGTCAAGTGCAAGTGGGAGATTATTGATATGTGCCCTTGAGCTAATTAGATTGGTTAAGAAATATATATTTTCATTTAATGCATATTTAATCATATAATTATATGTGATAAAGGTTTTCTTTCATGTTAGTGTAATAATAAAAAGTTATTAAGTAGTAATTGGATGAAGCCCATGGAACATAAGGGCCTTGCAAGAGAATTGTAAAGTTATTATAATTATGAGATCACTATGCATCAAAGCCATGTTCCTAAAATTGTTCCTGGTCATTGTATTGTCAAGACAAGATATTGACAATGCTCAAAGATTGGCACATGTTAAGCCTCTTTACTTGGTAAGTAAGCAATCGATCTCATAAATTGAAGTATATGGGATACTTAAGGATAACATGTAGGTGTTTGTTAATGAACAAGTTCATTGAACATGATCCACTATGAGAACTCCACTTGGTATTTCACTCAAGTGTTTATGAAAAATGTTCTCATGTGATAGTCGTGCAACTAATCCTTAGACTTGAGACAGCAGATCATCTTATATAGAGAATGACATACTTTAATTTCATCCCTACGGGTTTGGAAGCAACTAGATGCCTAAATATGATGTTTTTGAGTATGCCATGAAGAATGCAAGGGTGAATGAGTGGTTAAGAGAGAATTCATCACCCCAAGAGATATGGGGGGATGTATCTCACTTGTTCTAAATTTTCGATTAACTTGTATAAAGTCTTTGACCAAAGCATGGTGAATTTGAGGAAAGTTAGTTTCTTAAAATCATAAAGTTAGTCATGAATTATGAGAACTAATATGGAATGTCATAAGTAGACACTGAGCGAGGCTTAATGACATATTCGGGATATTTGATGAAATGACCATATTGCACTAAGAGGCTTATCACTGAGAGGCTTTGTCAAATTCTTTAATTGACTCTCTAACATTTGAGTGGTCATGATGTATTGCTAGATGTCGCTTATGATCTATAAATATAAATAAATTATTAAATTGATATTTGATTAGGATTTATATTTATTACCAACATGTTAGAAGTCTAATAAGTCACACACATTAAGTGCCATGATTGGGATTAAATAAAGATAATTAATTAAGTTGGACTTAATTGAAAGAGACCAAAATAAGGTGAGAAATTAATTAAGTTCACAGAGACTTAATTAAATTAAAATACAACTGTTGTATTTAGGCTTACAAATTAGTTTGGCTATATAAATACGTTATGCTAGCAAATTAAAACTCCAAGCCTCCAACCACTTCTCAACTATTTCATAAAGTAAGAAAAGAAAAATAGTTTTCTTTGTCTGATTAAAATAAAATTCAGCAAGAATTTTTTATACTTTTATTTTAGAAACAAAACTTCCTAGCACAAGTAAAAATCTTACCTTAGAGAAGGTCTTATTCAGTCGCTATGTAGATTATTGTTAGAGGTCAAACACTTGGGTGACTGAAGATTTGACAAATCCTAAAGGTGAAGAAGCAAAAACTTTTGGATTTAATTGGCTCTTGATTATTATATGTAGAGCATGTAACTCTTAAACTTATAAATGTTCATAACTAATTTGAAAGTTACATGAAAAATACAAACATTGATCTTGTAAGATTCAACTATTTTTTTGATTAAATGTTAGTTTATTATTCCACTGCATTATATTATTTTAATTTATTAATTATTTTCATGTTTGAGTATGAGGTCGAATCTCAGCACCCTCTGTCTACCTCTTGTTTATATATCTCATCCTGACGTACACTAGATTCCCCTACTAGCATTTTATTAAATGTACTATTCCCACTTCCAAATTCACTCATTGAACCTTTTTTATTATTAGTGCTCCCTGCCATCATATGTAGCTCATCACAAAGAATTTCACTTAATGTCTTCTTCGTAAATTTGCAGCCTGGACCATGATCTTTAGAACTTGCAGACTTACTAGCATTATTTGCATTCTTTATACCATGGTCGGATCTCTCATTAAAGGTTGCCCCTTTGATAATGGCCTTTTAAGCTCTCCTTCTTGACTATGCCACCAGAAACGGACCATACTGATCAACAACCTCATTACCATCTTCATCAACACACGGAACCTTGCAGTCTTTATCATTGTGCCCCATCACGCCATATCGATAACAAAACCTAGGTAATCGTTCCTGTTGAACATTTATCCACTTAATATGACCATCATCATATGCTAACATGATTCCTAATCTCAGTGGTTTTTTAAGGTCAATAAGAACCTTAATCCTCAAGAAACAATCTCATAAATCCTTCTCATCTCCATCCAATCGCACAAATAATCCCACCATATTACCCATGGCTTTGGCCATCTCACCATTCATCAATTTTAACTATACACTCGTCAGCTAGATCTAAAATTCTTCTGTGTTAAAGTCTATCTCTACTATCTTCATCAAATTTTTTTAAGACCAATAAGCTTCTATCAAAACACCAAGGTTTACCCATCCTAACTTTATCATAATCACATTTATTTGTAAAAACTAATAGAAATTTTTTGTCCTCTATTTCGTTAACAGATAACTACCCATGTTGTCTCCATTCAATCCCCAACGTTTTACTCATTGCCTCTTTATTGACCAATTTGGACTCCCCTAATAATCCCACCAAGCAAAACTCTCTTCCACCCCTAAAGGAACCTGCTTTGGCCATTGGGCTCACTTCATTTTTCGATAATTTTAAATTCTTTCACTTGGTTTTCTAACCCTCCATGGCCTCTTTACTTCACGAATGTAGATTTACTAAAAACATTAATGGCAAAAATCAAAGAGCCAAAATCGGATATTTGGTTTTGGCGGCAGCTACCTTAAACTTCAAGAGTTAATTAGCTCTTAGAACCCTAGGTTAGAGAGAGAATTTATTGAACGCAGACAAAGAGAGTATTATTATTAAGTTAGTATTAATACTGACTTAATAAATTTTAGTCATATAGTAATAAGATTTAGTAAACTTTTTGTGATATAAATATGTAAAATAATAAAGAAAAATTAGATTAACATCATCAAAGGGTAAGAAGGAGTAAAATCAATCTTCTACGCCAAAAAAGCAGTCTAGAAATTGAGAGGAAATAAAGAAGAAAATAAACCAAAATTTCCTCAAGATCCCATTAATGTCGATCCTATTTTTTTGCATATGAGCCACTCATTTTTATAATTGTGAAAGATAATTGGCAGAGAAGAAAATGAGGAAAACAATGAAAGATTTGTGAATTTTATAAGAATGGGCGCCAAAACAAGTGACCAACAAGGAAAAAGGTATAAAATTAAAATAAATTTTAGGAAAAAATAAAAATAAAGTACACTTTTTTTAATGAATATATTCTTTGAATTTTTTTAAATAATTAGACGTAAATATTTTATGCATTTGATATTCAACATAATCAAAATGATACACTTAACCAATTAATTATATTAATTCATTTATTAATTTCCCTTTAACTCTAGTCTATTATTAACTTGTAATATGTAAAGAGAAAAAGAAAAACAAATATTTTTATTAAATAAACATTTACAATTTTGCTCCCGACAACTCGTGGTATGCAATTTATATTAATATATAAATATTAATATATTTTTAATGAATATAATAAAATACCTTGTATGAAAAAGAAAAAAAATAAAATATAATTTTAGTTAGCCCCAAAATCAAGTGTTGAAATCCGTGATTGAATGCTTCAAATAATTTCAGCTAACGTTGCAATCAGCCTATCACATAACAACGATGTGGGTCCAAGTTCTTTTATCTTCTTTTCTTTGTTGAATATTTTAGCTCTGGACAACAGCATGACTGCTGTATTTGAGATGGATGTACTATCAATCCATTTATCATATGCAATAATTAAGAAGATAAAGACAAAAATCTGACAAGGAAATAAATGAAAATTGATTAACATATGTAATAAAATTTGAATGGATAGGCGATATCTGTCTCACCAACTGCTTTTAAATGAACATCATGAGCATTGAATCCTTTGAACCAGTTTGAAATTTAACTTTTTCCTTCTTGGAACAATGAGAAAGTGAGAGAAAATGAGAAAAGAAACTCAAAAGATGAAATAATTTTTTAATTAAACAAATCAAATACAAAAGGGTTAAAATAAAGGTTAATATTGTTTGTTTAAAAAATAATAATTGAAACTTTGATACTGTTACCTTTTTGAGAAGCCAACTAAAACCTAAAATTTTATATGAGAAAAAAAATAATTTCAAAGTGTTATGTGAAAAAATTTCATAGCACAAGAGATGTATATGAAATTTACTCAATAAAATTTTATGATAAAGTTGATATTGAACTAAATTAATTTTTAGATAAGTTGCAATATAATTGAATTTTTTTTAAGTTGTCAATGGTAACGGAAAAGTCTGAGATGGTGTGGAGATATTCCTCAACGTTAGAATGAGTTATCAACGATGGAGGAAACATATATAATTTTAGTTCATAATTATGATGAGAAGTGCCGTTTGTAGTTGCATAAATTTATATGTAAAGTTGAATTTATTTTCTTTTAATGAAGACCCCTGAGAAAAACATTTGCACTAAAAACATGAAAAAGAGTTCATTGTGAGCAGTTTTCTCTTGTTGGTTGCATCATATGGAAGTCGTCAGAGCAATACT
Organism: Theobroma umbraticum; assembly: GCF_002168275.2. Lineage (NCBI taxonomy): Eukaryota > Viridiplantae > Streptophyta > Magnoliopsida > Malvales > Malvaceae > Theobroma > Theobroma umbraticum. The sequence continues at coordinate 5,340,407 of NW_018397265.1, forward strand.
AAAATAATGGTGATAAATGCAGAAGCCAGCTTATAACATCGTATAAACATAAATCTTATTTTTTAAATAAAATATTATATATCAATTAATAAAATAAATTCTCATATGCATAATTCATTCCAAAGTTAAGCCACCTTTTATTTCTTTCTGTGAAAGTTAGGACCACTTTCATTCAATTGCATGGTTATGAGATGAAGGCCAAAATCGATAGCAATTATGGACATACGGACGAAACTTGCAAGTCAGAAAATGATAATAGAGTTTGTGACCACGTGCTACTTTCCAATCACTATGGGCGCCACACAGGCAACCCCAAGTATCTTTCTTACAGGAGAAGGGCAGGGAAGGGAAAATCATTAGAATAAAAGGAAATGTTAAGAACTTCTTAAGTTCATAGCAACATTTGGCCAAAGAGCTATTTCCTGGACCAAGGCATTTTAAAATTTTTATTCCCAAAATAGAGTTTACTTCATTTAATTTTGGTACGTAATGCCAGGCCTCCCTACTTTTAACCCTAGCACTGCTAGCTATGTCCATTTGTAATATATTATTTAGTTTTTTTTGTCTTCTTATCCGTAATATAACCCATGGGGCTGGTAAAATAAGGTCTTGTCATCATTGGTCTTCCAAAGTTCCTCAATAAATGCACAACAAATAAGATAAACGTATGGACAAAAAACAATGTCGGTATTGATCAACAAAGTAAAATGGTTTATTATTATAATTGGTTTGTACATATATAATCAAAAAGTTAAATTTACGAGGAATTGTAATTCATTTTATCAATTTTTTTTTCTAATTTGGTATAAATTTTTAGGACTTACGAAAAAGGAAAAATATTTTTCATTAAATGCTATGAAAAGATTTTGTTTGATTAATATTTTTATTACTTGCTATTTACTTTTTAATTTTGAAAAAAAAATTATAAAGTAAAAACAAAAGGTCAACAACTATATAATAATTAAATTGAAATCATGCATTTTATCACTTAAAAGAATTATATATATATATATATATATATATATAATTTCAAGATCATTTCCTTGGTATCTCTGCAAGTTGGGGTGGGTCTATCCTAGCCACCATGGATAGGTACCAATCTTCTAAAATATAAAATAAATATATATATATTACACTTGTTTTTAAAAAAATGTGCATATATTTTTTATTTTTTACATAAATTTTTTTTATTTAAAAAAAATAAATAAATCCATAACGACGCGGCAACACGTATGTCACTAAAATGTTTTCTTGATTTCTTAGTGAAGTCATTTGTGGTGCATACAATTGGAATAATTTCTTTTCACCTTTATATCTTTCAACCTATCACATCAATAACGTTGGACTAAATTTTCTTTGTCTTTTTTTCCTTATCCTCAATAAATGCACCGTCGGTTGTTAGAAGAACGTGACTATTATATTTATGAAGGGTTATATTTAAACGATTTTTTTATTTTAAAACTAAATAAATAAATCCATAACGATGCCGCAACACGTATATCACTAAAATGTTTTTTTTTTGTTTTTTTACTAAAATCATATGTGTGCATATAGTTGGAATAATTTCTTTTGTCACATCATTAATGTTGCACTAAATTTTCTTAGCCTTTTTTCCTTGTCCTCAATAAATGCACTGTCGGTTTTGAGAATAACGTGACTATGATATTTATGAAGGGCTATATTTAAACTATCTTTTTATTATATAATGCTTAATATATTATTATTTAATCATAATTTTTTATTTTCTAAATTTAAAAAGATAAGAATTCTAAAAAAAATTTAAAATAAATATTTTTAAACTTATTAATATTTTATCCTTAGAGTTTTTAATTTTTAAATTTCTTTATTAATGAATTGATATGATTTAATTAGCTGATATTATATAGAATTCATATATAACAATACATAAAAGACAAACCCAATTATAAAACATGTTAATAGATCAAAAAATACCAGTCATGTTATAAAGATTACAATAACAAGACTTTCAACCAAATTAAAACATCATTAAAAATAATTGATCACAATACACCCGGCAAACATCTAAACATGTATTTAAAATAAAATCATCACCCTATGCTGCCACGCCATAATTGTTAATAATGTTTTTGAATTTAATAAAATTAATACATTAACTTAAAAAAGATTTACTACGATGATATATATTTAAAGCAACATTAACTGGTACTTATAGGCGCCCATCAAATTCAAACTCTTTAACTGTTTCTTATATATCGTGTTCATTCCATTTTTCATGTACAACAAAAAGGAAATGACAAACATGAACAAATAAGTAACAAAAATATGTTAAATGATTCAAAATTTGAACAGAAGAGATAGAAAACTACAAGAAACTTGATTTTTTTGTGGTTGATTTAAAAATATTAGTCATATAAAGAAAAATTTACCATTGGATTTTATGATTTTGGAGAGCTTAGGAGTATACAGCACTAGAACGTATCCTTGTTTACTTACTAAGACTGATAATAATTGTGTGCAAAGATTCAAGTGCCTAACTAATGTTTAATAATGATTAGAACAATTTGTTTCCACCCATGCATCTATCAACCTATCACATCAAATAATGTAGGATCAAATTTTCTTCGTCCTTTTTCCTTATCCTCAATGAATGCATTGTCTACGAGACATTATTATAATTATGAAGGGTATATATGTATTTTTCTGAAAAGTACGTTGTTTATTATTGTAATATGCAATAGGTTAAAAGGGTAGGAACCATTTTTGCATTCTCGAAGGTGCATCTCAAGATTTATCCGTCCAAGTCACTTCATTACATGAATCATTTTCTATCTTCAAGTTATATAATTGACACCATTCAGACGAACGGTTTACATTTAAACTATTTTCATTATATGATATTTATAGATTATCATTTAATTATAAAATTTTGTTTTATAATAAGTTAAAAAAGGCTTATAAGCTTATTAGTACGTGAGGAATTAAAGAAAAATAAACCTCATTAGAGCTAAATTGTGCCGCAGTTGGGGATGTCCAGCAATCCATCCTACTACATGCGGATCTCTTATCCCCAAAAAATTGGGCATGTGTATGTTGTTCAGCTATATATGTCCCAATGTGGATAGCCTGCGTGTTTCACAATTGCCTCCCTTTAGACTCAAGCTGTAGAGCTCTTTCTAAAATTTAAGATCAAAACAATCCACTGCCACCATCTCTGTTTATAGGATTCCAATTAACATTTGAGTTTAAATTTGAACAAACAACTTATTCAATATCCAAATTCCAGCTGTACGTGAGATCAGTGTAGAATCAGTATGTTTTTACTATTGTAATATGTAATGCATCGACTTTTGCTAGCGTATTAGCTTCCTTGTTGGCTACCTGTAGAACATGCGAAATACGTCAACTCTCTTTTTTTTTTTTTTCAAGCTTTTCATGTGTAGTAGCCATTTTTGCATTCTCTAAAGTGCATCTCCAGGTTTATTCGATCAAGTCATTGCATTACATGAATCACTTTCTATCTTCAAGTTATATAATTGACACTATTCAGACGAGGGGTTTATGATTTATCTATTTTCATTATATGATATTTATAGATTATCATTTAATTATAAACTTTTATTTTATAAATGTAAAAAGGTAAAAATTTTAAAAATTTTTAAAATAAATGTTTTGAAAATTGTAAATATTTAATTTTGAGATTTCTCAACTTTTAAATCTATTTATTAATGAGGTGATATGATTTAATTCATTGATAATGTATAGAATTCATATATGACAATGCATAAAAGATAAACCTAATTATAAAACTTGCTAATAGATCAATAAATACCCATCATGTAATAAAAGATTACGGTAACAAAACTTTCAAACAAGTTAAAACATTATATTGAAAATAATTTATTATAATATATGAGGCAAACATCTAAACATGTATTTAAAATAAAATTATCTCCTTAAGCTGCCACACCATAATTGGAATGTGTTTTACTCAAGTCACTGTAGATTCAAATTTTTTTATCAGTTCTGAGAAGTTAATGTATGAAAATCATACTCATATCACAAAATTTATAGATATAACATAAGAGTACATTAAAAATAATTTAGGCAACATATGAAGAGTTGGGAGATTTGATGACAAGATTTGGAACATTAAAAAAAATCTTCTGCTCATTTGGTATTAATTAAAAATAGATAATTCAAGTGGGAAAGAAAGAAGAACGGAAACTAAAAGTTCTTCAACATCATGTAGAAATTGAGAAGAAAAATCATCTAATTGCTTTCAAGTATTTTCCACACAAGTATGTATCAGCCTTTCACATCATTATTATAATGTTGTTTTCTTTTCTTTTATTGTATTCTTTGTTGATTCTTTTTTTCTTATCGTTAAAGGAGAAGCAGATTCCTTTGTACCATCGGTTTTGGCTCTCAACAACAGTGTGACTACTTTATTTGAGATGCCTTGTTACTATCAATACTTTATTTTCGAATATAAAATAATTAAGAAGACAAAACAATTTGGTAAATAAATCAAAGGCTGCATATTATCACCTGGTAAGATTAAAATGAAATGAAAGGATTGTGTCTCGCCTGTTGCTTTCCATAGGCACATCATAGAGTTTTTCTTGTGCAATAATGTGAAAAATTCTAAACTAATCTTTGAAACAATTAATCGGTTCCACAATTTATATTTAAAAAAAAATTCAATTTAGTTATATCTGTAATCTATAATTTATATAATTTAAACTTAGTCTTACAACAATAAGATTCAACAAAGCTTAGGAATATAGCAAAATCATGCTTCTAGGTTTAAAAAACAGTCCAGAAATTGAGCCAAAATTTCTTGAAGATCCCATTAAAAATGAGAAGTTTCGGTTTCATATTTTAACAATAGAGACGTTTAAAATTCAAATTAATAATGTGAAGTTCAAACTTGTGCTTAGAAGTCCTAACAGTGAAGTTGATCTTTTGGTCAAACAGGGTGTTCTAAGGGAAAAAGAAAGAACTGCTGTTCATTCATTGTATGGGCGATGATGATCATAATTCTGACGGCACGGAATGAGGGGTCCGCTTTTGGTTGATGCTGTGAAGAGCTAATTCAAGTTATGCTTTTTCAGACTTTGTTTTTGTAGTGGGTGGCTGAGGTTGATGTGGTCAGGTATTGTTGAATGGGTTCATGCTTTGTTTTCTCCATTTGACATATAAAATCATTTCTGGCCTGGCAGGTTTTGTCGAGATTTTTTGTTGATTTTGGTTATTGTATTTTGTTGATTGTTCAGTACCTTGTATTGTGTTGTTTTGGTGAGATTGGTTTTCCTTGTGGTAGTCCCTTGATTATGAGTTACTATGTTACTTTTTGGATAGAGTAGCTCATATATAGGATGTGATTTATATTGTACAGTCCAAAGAAATGTTTTATTCCTTGATTATAAATAAAATTTTATCTTATCTTTCAAAAAAAATTGTTGATCCTATCTTTATATCTCATTTTTATAGCTGTTAAAGATAGCGTAGAGAGAAGAAAATGAGAAAAGCAATGATAAAATTTGTGAAATTTATAAGAATGGTCACCTAAGCAAGTGACCACAAAGGTAAAAGGTATTAAAATAAATTAAATTTTAAGAAAAAAAATTAAAATAAAGTACACTTTTTTTAAGGAACATAATCTTTTCTAATATTGAATGTTATCAAGTAAAACATATTCTACTTGAAATGATTGGGCATAAATCTTTTATGCATTTGATATACGATATGATTGAAATGTTACACTTGATCAATTAATTATTGTCATTACTCAAGAACTTAATCACTCAACATGAAATGGAGTTGTCATTAATCTTTTTCGGTAAGATGTGATTAATCACCTATTTGAGTTTATTTCTTTAAAATGTTACTTAAACTTAGCAAAATATTACACTTGATCAAAACTTTTATGATGTAAAGACAAAAAGAAAAACAAATACTTTTTATTAAACAACAGGTGCATGCAATTTGTATTAATAACTTTGTACTAATTAAAAAAGTATACATGTGTAGACCAAATACCATGATTATTGCTCACAAACGTGGATCTCTAAGCTCCCCCAAAAATTGTATATTATTTTTTTATATTAATAAATATAGTGGGATACATACTTATTGAAAAGAATAAAATAAAATATAATTTTAATTGGCCTCAAAATCAAATGTCCAAATTCAACGCTGAATGCTCACCATAAGTGGCAATCAACCTATCACATATCGTCAAGCAGAAGTAGATGTCCTCGTACTATTGGTAGGACATGATATTTTTCTAGTGCAATAATGTGAAAATTCTTGAATTTTTATTGAAAACAAAAGGCATTAGTTTTTGAATATAAATTTAAAAAGGTTTTCATTTAGAATTTGAATTTAATTGTACTTATGACTATAATGTAAACAATATATAAATGTAGTTTAGGAGGTATGAAACTTTTTTGGAGACAAAATATATCCTTATCGCTTTTATACTTTTAAAAATAAAATTTTATAATAAAGTTCAAATTAAACTAAATTATTTTTCAAATAGGTTGCAATCTAATTAAATCACCATATATATATTTAAGTTATCAATATTAATGAAAAAGTCTGGTATGTATAGAAATATTCTTTCTCATCAGAATAAGATTGATATTTTGGATACATGCTTGGGAGGGAATTGAGTGTATTGATGAAGTTGGGTAGTGGATGGAGTCATGACACACGAGCATTAGACGATCCCCTATTCATACAAGGCTTAATGTATCACTCCATGAAAAAGAATATAGATTTAATGTTGCTGAATTCGCCAGATGTATGTCAGGTCCAGCTGGTAGTGGAAGCATTTTTAAAGACTCAAACGGATATGTGATTGGAATTTTCTTTGCTCTACTTGGCATTCAAGATTCCAATTATGTGAAAGTTATGGCGATTAAGCATGCTCTCAAAGAAAGTTGGCATTCAAGATTCCAATTATGTGAAAGTTATGGCGATTAGGCATGCTCTCAAAGAAAGTTGGCATTCAAGATTCCAATTTCTTTGTCTCATCTTCTCTTGCAAGTTCAAAGAAACTTGTCACTGAGTCTGGCCCTAAAGTCACAATATCCTGGGACAAGTGGACCATTTTAAATGAAATCGAAGGATTACTGGATTCACTTGGCGGGGTAACACTTACTTACGTCTTAAAGGAAGGGAATTCTGTCACCGATGTCTTAGCAAAGTTTATAGTTGACAAGGAGTCCATGTTTTCAGCATAGTGGTAGCCTTTGCACCACTGGTGATGCTCTACGTTTGATTTTGCCAGGCGCTGCTCTATGTTTGATGGATAACTCTATGATATAGAGTTATTTATACTTAATTTTGATAATAATTTAACTTATACTTAATTTTGATAATAATTTAACTTAATTTTTGTGATAGTGTATATAAATTAGCAATTTTTATTTAAATTATTTTAAGTTAATTAATTTAAGTGAGTTAATATAATCTTAGCTAATTTTATACTTAAATTTGGTGTTAATGTGATTAAGATAGGTTGTTATTAATTTATTTGTTCTTTTGTATGTATTTAATGAAGGAAGAAATTTAATAAAAAACGGAAAGCAAGTTTGAGATACATATTTTCACTACACATGTATTGGTAATTTGACCATAACTCTCTCTACACAGCTCTAAATGAGATGATTCTTAGACCATTGGAAAGTTAAGAGAAAAAAATATAGCTTTCATGTGTACCACTACACCTAGTTCAGCCTGAAAGTTAGTTAAAAATCTTGTCAAAGTTGAAGTACTACAACAGTCTTAGAGTAATTACGATTTCTATTAATTAATTGGTCAAGGCAGTGACTCACATAGTCTGATGAGGAATTTCTAGTTGGAATTGACTCCTTTCTTCACTCAACTTGGTCTAACTTTAAATTCTTGTAAAAATAAGACTTAGAAAAGAGAACGAAACACTAGACTAAGAGTTGAGAATTAAGTCACAAAGTCATTGAAGCTGAGGAGAAATCAAGGGCATTCAAGAACATTTGAAAATCAAGAATTCAACTCTTGTGTTTTTTTCTCTTTTTGTTATTCTTTTCTTGGTTTTTGTTTTTAATGTTTAAACTTAATTTGACGAGGAACTAAATTATTTATCTAAGATTATAATTAAACTCAATATGTAGTTTTATTTATTTATCTCTCTTTTCGCTTATGTTTAATGAATTGAAGTTGTTTATTTTATTCAATTCTTAATGCTTCTAGTTGATTAGTCACCAATTAGATTGAATTGAAAACTTAGGTTAAACCTTGACAAAGGATATTTAGGTAAACTTTGAATAGAATAGCATATGATCGAATACACTTAATTGATTAGGTGGTTTAATTTGCATATAGGGTAGACATATACCTATAAGCCATATGTTGCCAAGACTAGAGCACAAACTTAATAAATCTTTTTTCAATTTTATTTGCATGGACATAGACTAAGTTAATTAGGAGAGATATTTTTATGAGAAACTCAACAAAGACTTGTAAATAATTTAGGAGTTTAGGTTAACAACTTAATCCATTAAGCTAAGTTAAAAGAAAGAGGCAATAATCAAATGAAGTATTGAGGGACATCACATTCTTGGATCTAAAAGTCAATCAAATTTAATAAAATAATTTTACTAGTTAATTTAGATTAGTTTTAGCCTTTAGTTTGTTAAAATTATTATTTTTTTAATTGTTTGGGTAAGATTAGGGTGTGATAATTTTAATAGTTAGCAAGTAGGGATTAATTCAATTCTCTGTGGGAACGAATTTTACTTTCTACTATATCATTTGTTAATGATAGGTGCACTTGTGTGAGAAATCAACAACAAGTTTTTGATGCCATTGCTAAGCAATTGATTTTTAATTCTTTCTTGTTAATATTAATACTAAGCATTCCTAATCTTACTTTAGACTTTTCTTTTATTTTACTTTGTTTTTAGGTACTTTTGGTTAAGGTGATGAATTATTATAATTACCAATGGCCATTTAAACAATTTGAGCTTGGGAGGGTTGTTAGTGATTATGAATTGGCTATTAGTGCTTTGACCGTCCAAGTAGATGCTTTATTTCAAAAAATTGACACTTAGGGTGTTAATGTTTTCCAAAGAGCTTTTGTGACATGCGAACTTTGTGGAGATAGGCATTCAAGTGATTGTTGTCCAGCCTGTTATGAATCAACGCAATTTGATGAAAGCTTCAATGGGTAGTAAAATCATTTATACTCCAATAGTTACAACTCAAGATGGAATCACCAAAATTTTTCATGAAGTAATGGTCAATGTCCTACATATTTATCACAGCCTGTTTTCCATAATGGTTTTTGGTTAGAAGTTAGAGCTCTTATGCTAGAGAAAAACCTTTCATTAGAGAATATGTTCATGCAATTTATAACAAATACTGATGCCATCATTCAAAGTCAAGTAAAATCAATTCAAAATCTTGAAACACAAGTGAGTCAATTAGCTAGTGCCATCAATAATAGACCTTAAGATGATGGAGATAAAGTAGATCAAGGAAATACTTCTAGTAAGCAAGCTCAAGATGAAGAAGTTAGGCAAAAAGAGGAAGTATCTACACCATCAATCAAGCCATATGTACCTCTCATTCTTTTTCTAGATATAGTTGATGAGTTATCTAAGGAGGCTGTTGATATGAAAAATCCAAAGAAACTCCTTAAAGCTTGTTTAGTTCAAAATGCAACAACAAAGGACCAGAATGAAGAACTCACAAATATTACACATGTTTTTAAGGCTATACCAAAAGTGCATTATTCAAGAAGAACCCAATTTGAGAAGTTGGGTTAAAGTCATCATATTCCACCACCTTGGGTTGAGCAAGTACTAAATCTTGAGATAAAGCCATTGCAACCTCATCTTAGGAGGAGGCTACTTTTACACCTCAAGCTTTTTCCATGTAAATTCAAAACTTCGTAAAAGGTGAAGGAAGACTTCAACCAAAGTCAAGCTATTGACTATAAAGAAGTGCTTCTTGGGAGGCAACCCAAGCTTTCGAAACTCTTATTTTTTCTTTCATTTTAGTTATCTTATTTTATCTATTTATTTTTCTACATTAATCTCTATTCATTTCCTTTTTATAGTAAAAAGAAAAATCCTCCTACAAGTAACAATGAGGAACATGACGACAAGAAAGAATAGGAAGATTAGGTCTTTTTTACATTCATCCAACATTTAGGGGAGTATTCTTTACTTTTTTTTATTTTTCTCTAACATTGAGGATAATGTTTAATTTAAGTTTGGGAGGGTGAATTTATTTTTCTAGTTGTGAATAATCCGTTAAAGTATTAGATTTAATTTTATTTCCATATTTATTTAATTTTTTAAGTAATTAGGATTAATTAATCATCTAAATTTTTATGCTTACTTGAATTTTGAGAAATCTAGAGTAAAGTTGTGCTAAATTTTTTGTTGATAATTTCTCTATCCAATGATGATAACTAGTTGTTTTGAATTCTTAGCTTTTGTTGAATAAGGTTTTTGTTTGAATTCATCATAAATTCTTTTGTTAAGTGTTATTGTTAAGATGTGATTTACATAATTTTTAGCACTATATCTTTTACTTTAAATTATTGTGAATATCTAGAGAAGGTTTCTATTGATATAAAATTTAGATTATGTCATAAATTTTAAAATTTGCTTAATTCTTTTTAAGGTAAAATTTTAAGCAATACTTAGTTAGGCCATCTTTGGACAGTGTGAGCCTAAAAAGCCTACCTTGTTGTATATTTATTCCTAGTATACCCTTTTGAACCTAAGTTCCCTTTTCGTTGTGTAACTACAAAATAATTGAGCCTAGCCCTAAAATAAAATTTTAAATTTTGCAATCCTCACTCCTAAGCGTGTATATTGGTTTAGGAAATATAGATTGAGCTAAATGTTGAAAAAGGTGAAAAAATGATGTTGATGTGAAAAAAAAAGAAAAAAGTTTAAAATATTAAAAATCACCCCATTACATAAATACAAAGAAAATAAGTTCAGGGGCGTGAAATTGTGAAAAAAAAATATGTGTTGAACAAAAAATAGTTCAAAAGTAAAGAAAAAAAGTGTACTTGGAGAAGGAAAATCGAGCTTTATATATAGGTCTTAAAATAATTATGTGCTTAGGGTGATTTGAGCCACATTAATATCCTTTATCTTACCTGGACCATGGCCATACATTACAAGTTTTATAAAGTCCTATTGATCCCTGTCTTTGTATTAGTATACATTAGTGGAGAGAGAGATAAAAAGCAAACTTATAGAGTTTTGATAATAATTTGAAATTTGTGTTAGCATAAACTCATCTGGAAGTCATGATATTATTGGTAAAGGATTTCACACACACATGGAAATCTATTTGAGAATGTGCTTGCATTGGAATTGAAATATGAATTTGAATGATACCTATATTTTTCCTTAAGTTAATAATTGATAGATATACTTTTAAGGAAATTATGAGAAATCACTGAGTTTGTGTACTTTATCTTTAGTAGTAACTATATTTTTTTTGTTTTCACCATTTGAAATTAATTTTTGCCAGTTAGTTTTTGTTTTTTTATATTTTAATCAAGAACTAGAAAAATATTAAGTTTGGGGGTGTGATAACTCTGTGATATAAAGTTATTTGGGCTTAATTTTGATAGTAATTTTACTTAGTTCTTGTGATAATGCATAAAAATTAGTAGGTTTTATTTAAATTATTTTGAGTTAATTAATTTGAGTGAGTCAATCTAATTTTAGTTAATTTTATACTTAATTTGGTATTAATGTGATTAAGATAGGTTTTTATTGATTTATTTGCGCTTTTGTAGGTGTTTAATGAAAGAAAAATTTTAATGGAAGAAGGAAAGTAATTTTGAGGTGTAGATTTTCATTGTACATATATCGGTATTTTGACCATAACTCCCTCTATAGAGTTCCAAATAAGATGATTCGTAGACCATTGGAAAGCTAAGACAAAAAAGCTACAACTTTCATGTTTACCATTATGCCCAGTTCAATTTACAAGTTAGTTAAAATCCTTGTCGGAGTTGAAGCACTGTAGTAGTCCTAGAGCAATTATGAATTTTGCTAATTAATTGGTAGAGGTCGTGGATCACATATTTTGATGAGGAATTCCTAGTTGGTATTGACTTTTTTCTTCACCCAACTTGGGCTAATTTCAAAATCCTATAAAACAACCTTTCGAAGAACTTAGAAAAGAAAACAAAACATCAAATTGAAAGTTGAGAATCAAGCCACGAAGTCATTAAAACTAAGGAGAAATCAAGGGGATTCACGAAGATTTAGAGATCAATAATTCAACTCTTGTGTTCTTTTATCTTTTTGTTACTTTTTTTTTGTTTTTTTTAATGTTTAAACTTAATTTGATGATGATGTGTGACTTGATAAGGAATTAAATTATTTATCTAAGATTATAAATAAACTTAATACATAGTTTAATTTATTTATCTCTCTTTTGCTTATATTTGATGGATTGAAATTGTTTATTTTATTTAGTTCTTAAAGCTTCTAGTTGATTGGCCACCAATTGGATTGAATTGAAAATCTAGGTTAAACCTTAACGAAGAAGATTTAGGTAGACGTTGAATAGAATAGTGTATGATCGAATACACTTAGTTGATAGGTGGTTTTATTTGTATATATGGTAGACATACACCTATAAGCCATATGTAGCTAAGATTAAAGCATAGACTTAATGAATTTTTCTTCAATTTAATTTGCATAGACATATACTAAGTTAATTAGGAGAGTTATTTTTATGAGAAACTCGACAAAAACTTTTATATAATTTAAGACTCTAAGTTAACAACTTAATCCATTAAGATAAGTTAAGAGAAAGAGATAATAATCAGATGAAACATTAAGGACATCATAATCTTATATCTAAAAATCAATCAGATTTAATAAAATAATTTTACTAGTTAATTTATATTAGTTTTAGCCTTTAGTTTGTTAATATTAACTTTTTTTAATTGTTTGGATAAGATTAAGGTGAGATAATTTTAGTAGTTAGCAAGTAGGGATTAATTCAACTCTCTGTGAGAACGAATTTTACTTTTTACTATATTACTTATTAACGATACGTACATTTGCGTAAGAAATCAACAATAGTGTTATTTTACATTTATATTTGTGTTGTTTCGACTCTACCTGTTTTCACGGATCTTGTGATCTTTGCTACCTTTTCTTTACATGTTGAACTATACCATATGTTTTCTTTACCTGCACTATTCTTTATTGATTAATAAAATATCCACTTTTGGTTGAAGAAAAAACTTAAAAGATGTGTAACTTTTTTTTAGATTAAAATACGTTTATACATTGATTTTAACATTTTATTGTCAATATATTATTATGATAGGGATAGCATCTACTTGAATTACTTTCAAATAAAGTAGTGAATTAATATAAATGACTATTTTATATTTTTTGAACAAAACAATCTTAATTTATTTCAAAAGATACACTAAATGATAAACTTTTAACTAACTATAAAAATATGGAAGTGTCAATCAAGATGTTGATATAATTTTTTTCTGAAAGGCATTGAATTTTTTTTCCTTTTTCAAGAAGCAAAGAATCATGATTATATATACTATATCAATAAAGAAAAAGGGGAAGGTGGGGGGGGGGGGGAGGGGATAAGTACTTCCTACTACAAAATATCACAAGCATAACCAGCAAAAGATGTTGCAACAGACTAACTTAAATCGACATCACTATGTACAGACTTTATATGAACCATAACCCTCTATAAAGCCAATGCTTCACCAAAGCACGCAAAGAGAACAAGCAGTAGTGAACCAAAAAAGACCTTAGAAAACAAAGAGCAAAGGCACTAAGAAGAGCAAAAGGAAGATATAGGAAGTAAAAAGCACCCATCAGCATCAAAAGCATGAAAGAGAACTAGAAAACTTGTACAATAGAAAATAGAAAGGATCAAACTGCTGCATGATTGACCCAAAAAAGATCACTAGTTCTAAGAATGCCTTCTTTAGCTAGTGAATCTGCTTTTTCGTTAGGAAAGTGAGGGATATCTTTAATATCCCGCCTATTAATTTTGTCGAGAGTTATACAGGTTTCATGAATAATTTCCTTAATCTCTAGGGAACCTCTTTAGCATTGGTAATCCATTTAACAACAATATAGTTATCACATTCGAGTAGAAGGGAGTGGGAAGAAACCCACTATGAGCTAAAATTCTATTACGCAAGTATACGTATCGAATAGATTGTATATAAGCAAGCAAAGTATCAATCTCGCAGAAATTAATTTAAAATTTTACTAAGTATTAAAATTAGAATAATTTAGTTTTATTCAAATAATTAAAATCTGAATTCTAATTAAACTTAAAATTACTCAAGTTAAACTAATTTAATTAAAAATTAAAGCTACAAGATAATTGTGTAAAAAGCAAATCAAATAAGCCTAGGATTACAATATCCCTCATACTTCATCCAAATCTTACCTCTTTTACTAACTTATTTTAATGGGCTGAATTGCTAACTTATAGTCCTCAATTATTTATAAGGGTCTCCCGACTTGTCTTATAAAAATATCTATTTTAATCTAAACAATATATCCTTATGTGAATTAAAATTAAAATAGACTCATTAAGTTTAGGCTATAATTTGGCTCTATATGGCTTATAGGTATATCTATATCCTATATGCAAATTAACTAATCTGATTATATGTTTTCCCAATTTTAGTCTATACTAAACTCCCTTTCTCAAGTTTGTTTAGGTTCCTAGATGAATTTAATTAATGATTAGGCAATTAAAAGCATTAAGAACAAATTAGAATAAACAATTCAAATCCCATTAAAAATAAGCAAGAAAGAGATTAAAAATTTAGATTACATGTGAGTTCAATTACAATCCTAGAAAAATAGTTTAGCTACGCCTAATTGCAAAGACAAATAACATTATATAAAATTCAACCATTGAGAGTAACAAAAAAAATAAAAGCTAAGGAAGAAAATAAACTAATTGATTGCATCTTGTTTCCCAAGTTTCTGCCTCAAATTTTAGTCTCTTGAATCTCTAAAAGTTCTCTCATAAAACATACTATTTATATTAACAATCTTAACCTACAAGTCCTTAAGTTAACCTACTAACTTTAATTGGGCTCAAAAGTGTAATAAGAGGCCCAAACATCAATTGTTAGCCTTAAAATTATCATTCTCACAATAGTACGCCCAATGATTTTCCAATGTGATTTTCTCTATCTTTGAGGCAAAATTGGGCAACATGATTTTATGAAAGTTGTAGCTCTATCTCTTTGCTTTCTAATGGTTTAAGAATCTCATCATTTAGAGTTCTGTAGCGCGAGTTATGGTCAAAACACCAAAGTATATGCAAGCAGATTTCTAAGTCTTTCCACACCTTCCTTTCCAAACTTAAAGCCAACTTTTTTAATTCCTACAAATATATAAAAGCTAATAAATAATAATCAAATTAAATAAAATAAATATAAAATTAAAATAACTCACTAAAAAATAAAAAAAATAACTAAAAATAACTAAATTATGATTGAAAATTAAGGACTTAACTAATATTTAATAACGAAATTGGATAAAAATAATTCTAGAAAGTAGAATTATCACCCACTTGGACACTGAGAAAGTAATCCTAGCTTTTTTGATTGCAAAGAACATAGCCATGTTGGAGTTTGACACTCCAATTGATTTAGAGAAAAGAATAAAAGTGTCACCATAGTTATTTCTTAAAATCCCCTTATGCCCGAATCACTAGGCAATCTTTAGAGGCCTCATCAGTATTAAACGACAGGATCCCTTGAGTTATCCTTGTCCACATTTCTTTCTTCTTTGGTGTCAAAGTTTAATGAGGAACAGGTCTTTCATTAAGCTTCCTAGTAAGATCACCAATCATGACATTAATCTTTAGCCACTTCACCTTTATCCACCATGTAACGATGATTTTAGTTAGTTCCAAGATTTGTTCAACATCTCATAATTTAGCTTAAAACATAGCCTTGTTTCTTCCCATCCAAATGGTCCATAGTATGGTGTACCATGTTATTTACATAACCAACCTATTCTTGACTGAGTTAGCCATATCCAACCAAGACAACAAATAGACTAAAGGGTCATCATGCATCACCAAGAGAAAGTACCACATAGCTCTCCATTGTTTCCACAAGATCCAAGTTTTAGCATAACTTAAAAACAAATGGTGTGCCGTTTCAACTTCCTACCTGCAGAGAAGGGATGTAACCACATTGTCACTAATAATTTCTTTGCTTACGAAAGTACTTTTCATGGCTAATTTACCATGGAGAATCTACCAGCATAGAACTTCAATCTTTCGTAAGGCAAGGTCCACCCAAATAAGTTTCCAATGGTGACCATTAGAATAGTACTGGGAAGCACACTTCAGTAAAAAGACTTGAGCTTATAGTCACTTTTGGGACTTTCTTTCCAAACAAGTTTATCATTAAAGTCCTTATGAAGCAATTGGTAGTTAAGTAGATTGTTGAAAGACTCCCATTGTTGAAACTCCGAACTGAACACATTTCTTTTAAGCTTAATCTTCTAAGTCCAATAAGTATCGACTCTTTCACCAAAGTTAGCAATGCAACCTTCCTTTTTGGTAGCTAGAGCAAAAACTCTTGGAAAGGATCTCTTAAAGATGACACCCTTCACCCATTCGTCCTACCAAAACCTGATGCAAGTGCCATTTCCTAATGATATTCCTATGCCCTCAGTCATATAAGAGCTAAAGTTACATGTCCTCAAGAGTGGTCTAGCAATATTTTTCCAAACTCCAGGGGCTTTGTTAGGATTACAAGCCTTAAAATGAGGTTATTTTGGTTGTGACTAGATTTGGCATCCACAATACATTGCCAAAGACTACTTGGCTCATTACCGTACTACCACAACCACTTACTTAAAAGGGCTTTATTTTTCAAACCAAGTTCCACCATTCCTAGGCCACCAAGATCATGCTGGTTGCAAATTGTAGACTAGCTAAAACGATGTAATCCGTGAATGAGATTGTGCCCTCTTAATAGAAATTTTCATTATTTTCTCTCAATGGATTACCTAACTTTGGTTGGCATTTGGAACAAGGACAAAAAATTGCGACATACTACTCAAAACTAACTTAAGGAGTGTGAGACACCCCCCCAAGGGTAAAATTTTTAGTTTCCATGAGGAAAGTCTACCCTCCAATTTTTTGATGACTAACTGCCACATACTGACCAAATCTAAGGTTGCTCCCAAGGGAAGCCCAAAGTAAGCGGAGGGGAATTTATCAACTTTGCAGTGGATTATATTAGACCATGAATTTCACCAAGTTTTTATCAATGCCTACAAACAATGAAGTTTTGTGGAAAGTGATTTTTAAACCTGAGACAACTTGAAAGCAACGTAACAAAGCTTAGAATTTAAAAGAAACTAAGGATTAGGTTCACACAAGATTACCGTGTTGCCAATGTGTTGGAGATGAAAAACAAAAATTCTTGTGAAGCCAATTGTGATCCCTTTCACAAGTTATTTATCTAGTACCTTGTACATAAGTGAATTTCTTTGACACATTTTGGGGGCTTAATTAGCTAAGTTTTTGAGATTTTAGGTTTGAAATTTAGTATTTTAGCTTTTTTTCTTAATTAAGTTTAATTACATGTTGATTAATTTAATTTAGGTTATTTTAGTTTAATTTTGTGTTTTTTTGTTTTAAATTACTTTAAAAATAGTTATTATTGATTTCTCTTATTATTCTTGTAGGGCATTTGATGAGAAAGGGTCATTTGATGACAAACCACACAAATACAGTGAAGGCTTCATTCATATATGCTGTGGCATTTTGAAAATAACCTGCATTACAAAAGTCCAATTGCTATGATTCTTGAGCCAATGGAACACTAAGAGATAGGGCTACAATTTTGATGTCTACTACTTTGTCCAGTTTGAATTAGATCAAGGTAAAAATTGCACTGGGAAAGGCTAGACTATTGCAATTCTGCACAAGGCAGCACATGGAATGAAAGATGCGGCCTTGAGTTGCTCAAGGCTGCAGTGCTAAGAGAGCCAAGGTTGCAGTGCCAAGAGAGCCAAGGTTGCAGTGCTGAAGAAAGTGTGGTTACGGTGCTGGTGGAATGTATGTCCCTATAGTGACACTCGAAAGTAGAAGGCCATGACACTGAGGAAGTAGAGTTGCAGCGCCACAAGACAGGCCATGATGCCAAGCAAGGTAGCATTGCGACACTTGAGACATTTCCAAAATTAACTTCTTCAATGGGACTTTCAAAATTAGGTTTATTTGCAGCTTATTTAAGAGGCTTTTTTTAGAGGTTTTGATGGGAGGATGATAAGCAACTATTTTGGAGAAAAAGAGCTAAAAACAAAGCAAGAAAGTAAGGGAATTTGAGGGAGAATTAAGATCAAAAGCTTTAACTATTAGTTCTTTTCTCTACTTTTAGGTTTCTCTTATTTTGTTTAACTTGGATTAATGGCTAATTTTTTTTGGATGATGTTTTTATTTGATATTATGAACTAATTTTCTTTTCTAGGATTATGGTGGATTTCAACATGTAATCTGAATATTTTTTTCTCTTTTATTTACTATGAATGGGATTAGTTTTACTTATTCAACTATGTTCTTAATGCTTTTGATTTTCTAGCCAACAATTAACTGATTTGTGAATCTACTTAAGACTTGACTTAGTAATTTTATATTGGACTAAGGTTTGAATAGTATATGTTCATGTCCCTTAGGTGATTTGTTTTGCAATTAGGGTAGACATATGTCTAAATGCCATACATAGCTAAATTAGAACACTAGCTTAATAAATCTTATTTAATTGATTACTATAGACATAGAGTGAGCCACTTAAGTTAGGTATTTGTACAAGCATCTCAATGGAGACTTATGTATAATTTGGATTCTAAGTTAGGAAAACCACCCATGAATGTAAATAATAAAAGAAGCTGGTGTCAAATAAAGTATTGAATTAATCCATAATCTTAGGTTTTAATCTATTGCTTTTCTCTAGTGAATTTTTTATCTTCGTTAATTATTTTAGTTTTTTGATTAAATTTATTTTTAATTAATTGTTTAAGCAATCGAGTTACTTGAATAAGATTGATTTATCATAATTCTAGTACCTAGTGAGCAATTTGGAGCAAATATCTGTGCAATTCGATTGTGAACTTACTATTTATATTACTTGTTTGATACACATACTTGTGTTTGCAAAATCGACAATAAGTTTTGGGCGCTGTTACCAAGGATTTGTTTTCCTATTTGTTTTGTTAATATTAAAATTCAATAAATTAGTCTTAATTTGAGTTTTTCTTTTTTAAATTCCAGATTCGTTCTGTCATTGTATGAGAAGAGAAAAAAGCTTGCAAATTATACCTTATGATCTAGAGATCGAGAGAACATTCCAAAGACTTAGACAACAGAATCAACAAGGTATTGCTCAGACCAATACAATGGCTGATCAACAGGGTGAGCAGCAAATCTAATAACGAGTAGTGGAAGAAAATTGTTGCTTAAGGGATTACGTTGTTGTTAAAGTGGATAAATTCATCTTTTCAATGAACTTCATAGTCTTCGATATGGAAGAAGACAAAAAGGTTCCGATTATCCTTGAGAGACCATTTTTATGCACTACATGAGCACTCATCAATGAGGAGAAGGGAAAACTTACCTTACGAGTGCAAGATCAATAAGTAACATTTAACATTTTTAGAGATTTGAAGTTTACTAATGATCAAGATGAGTGTTTTGTTGTTAATGTGGTGGATATGGTCATAAATGAAGTTTCAAGGGAAATTCATACTACTGACCCACTTGAGGTGTCATTAGTTGTTGAGTTTGAGACAAGTAATAAGGTTGTCATAAAATGTGTCAATGTGTTAAATGCTTCGTCCCATGTCTTAAAAACACAATTTGAGTCATTGAATTTCTCATCATTTTCATCGTCACCAATAAAGCCTTCTATTTAAAAACCTCTTAAGTTGGAACTCAAACCATTGACTAATCATATGAGGTATGCATATCTTTGTAACTCGTCTACTCTTCCTATTATTATTTTATCTAGTTTTACTAACAAGGAGGAAGATAAGCTGTTGCGAGTTCTGGGAGAACACAATAAGGCATTAGGGAGGACAATTGTAGATATAAAGAGGATAAGTCTTTCAATATGCATGCATAAAATTTTGTTGGAGGATAATCACAGAGCCATTATCAAGCATTAGAGAACATTGAATCCAGTCGTGAAGTAGGTGATGAATAAATAGATCATCAAATGGTTAGATGTTGGTATCATTAATCCTATTTCAGATAGTAAGTTGGTAAGTTTGGTGTAATGCGTACCAAAGAAAAGTGGGATGACGATGGTGGCAAATGAAAACAATGAGCTCATTTCTAGGAAAAAAGTCACTAGATGGAGAATTTGCATGGACTACCAGAAGGTAGATAATGCCACAAAAAAAGATCATTTCCTTTTACCATTTATTGATTAGATGTTGGATAGGCTATCTAGAAAGGAGTACAATTGTTTCTTGGATGTGTGTTCAAGATATGATCAGATCGCAATAGCTCCAGAGGATCAAGAAAAGAGAACCTTCACTTGTCTCTATGGCAGTTTCACCTTTAGGAGGATGCCTTTTGAACTTTGCAATGCTCTAGCCATATGTCAATGATGCATGAAGACTATATTTTTAGATATGGTGGAGAAAACATTAAAGGTATGTATGGATGATTTCTCGATATTTGAAAATAATTTTGATGAATGTTTGTTGAATCTTAATAAGGTATTGAAAAGATGAGAAGAAATAAACCTGGTGTTAAATTAGGAGAAATGCCATTTTATGGTACAAGCAGGCATTGTTCTTGGTCACAAGGTGTCAAGCAAAAGATTGGAGGTAGACAAAGGAAAGCTCAAGACAATCGAGAAGCTTCCACCACCAACTTCAATAAAAGCTACTAGGAGTTTCCTTGGACACACTGGTTTTTATCAGTGATTCATTAAGGATTTTTCTAAAATTGCTAAACCTTTGTGTAATCTCTTGGAAAAGGATGTCTCATTTAAATTTGATAGTGCATATCATACTACATTTATAGAATCGAAAAAGAAATTGACATCTGCACCCATTATTGTAGTTCCTAATTGGTCACTTCCATTTAAGCTTATGTGTGATGCTAATGACTATGTTATAGGTGTAGTGCTAGGATACAGAAAAGATAAAATTTTTCATTTTTATATATTATCCTAGCAAAACCTTGATTGAAACTCAGATGCATTACACCACCACTGAAAATGAATTATTTGTTGTTGTTTACGCATTTCACAAGTTTCACTCATACTTAATTGATACAAAAAATATTGTTCTACTAGCCACTCTGCTGTAACACCCTTGATTTTTTACATGGCCTATATGTGATGTTGGCCAAGTGACTTGAGGAGTTATTTAGGTTTTGATGAATATGATTATGTCTAGAGATAAATGACTATGAATGTGGGAAGTAAATTAAGATCCCTAACGAAATTGTTCAAATGTTTGGCATTTTGACATCTAAGGATGCCATTAATGTAAATATCGATGAAAATGATAAATTAATCCTATAGATTAAGGATTTGATTTAATTTGATGCATGTTTGAGGATATATGTATCAGGATTTTGAATTATATAAGTTATTTGAGGTATATGATTAATAGGGAATGGATTTTTGGATGTTAAGTTTAGATTTTTGGAAGTTAGAAAAGACTCAAAACTACCTAAAAGGAAAAATGTATCGATACATCCCCTCATGTATTGATACATTCTTGACAGGAAGAACCATATGAGGTGTTCTGGAGGAATTCTATGGGTACATTTAAGGATATATCAATAAATTTGAAAATTTGATGAACATGTATTGATACATTGTCCTAATGTATAGATACATTTAAAGCAGAAAGCATCTGATACTATTTTGCTCAAAATGTATCAATACAATTAGTTGAAATATGGGCAAATGTATCGATACATCAAAGAGAAAATGCAAAAATAAAAAAGAATTTTGGGCCATTCTACCTTAGTTATTTCTCTTAGCTCTTTCTCTCATTTTCTCTCTCTAAAAAACTCAAACCTTAAGATCCCAAACGAGATTTGGAGCCTTTTTAGCTAGATTCAAGCTTAGGAAATTGATCTAGAGGTAAGATTACATGTTTCTACCAATTGATTTTGGATTTAATTGGTTCATAACCTTATATCCAAATATTTTAGATATGGTTAAACTCTCCCCCCTTAAGTTTATTGGAGATTTGGAGTCTAAATTTGGGCAACCCAACTTTTAAAGTAAGGGTTTAGCTCAATTGTTGGAAGATTGAGCTTATATAATGAATTTGGTTATTTTTGAAAAGTTAGGATATTTTCGAAAGCTAAGAAATAACTATGATTTTAATGTTTTGATATGTCCAAAGGGGGAGTTGAGCTATTTTACTCATGGGTGAGTTGAAAGACAGTTAGAGGTTAAGAATCGGCACTTGGCTATGGACATGCCTCCAATTGTCAAGTTGAGTGGGATTTAATTAAATGCATATGATGTATTTCGCATAATGTATACGCTGCCATGGTACTTAAATGTTGTGTGTATGCCTAAGTTAGAGAATTGATATTTATGTGTGTGTGTGTATGTGTGTGTGCATATATATATATATATATATATGTTTTCCTAGAGCTATGTGCCCAAGCTAGAGAAAAAATATGATTGTGTGCCTAAATGAGGATGCCTTGGCTACTTTGTCACCTAGAATGGGAAGTTTATTTTTATGTGATTTACGGTGAGCCACAAGGTGGCATTGTGTTAGAACCTATGGTATATAGGACCTAAAGGAAGAGGCTTACACATGGTGCAATATGAATTATAGATTAAGGACTGTACTAAATTATGTTGAATGCACTACCCAATTAGATATATGGGCATGATATGTTTTTGGGTTAATGGTACAGCGAATAAGGTGATGTTAAATACGTGAGGTTGAAGAGCCATGATTGCTTATGAATATAATATATGCATGAATGCCCACCTATTTGTGGTTGATTTAAGGATATGCATAAAGTTGTTAAGCCATGATTAATACGATTAAATATTATGAATACCCATGTGTGGTTAAAGGAATGAGAGCCTTTAGATTGATAATATTTTGTTTGATGACGCCTTATAGATTTGAAAGCGCTTAGAATTATACCGAGCTTACAGACGAGTGAAGCTCATTGAATTTGAATATGATTTGATATGGACATATCGACTGTTACAAGCATGATGGATTGATTTTTGGATATATATTCTATCCAAAGGATGAATTCCAAAAGTTGATTTGACTTGAGGTGGAGTAGAGTCCCATGCCCTGTGACTATGTGTGTGTATGCAGGGATGGTCGTAAGTAAGGACGGTGGCATTAATCCTGTTTGTGATTCCTGCTTGCAATGTTTTGATGCCATCCATTGAGATTACTCCAGGTGATGCCGACGTCGGGAGATTACTCCAGTCGATGATATTAATTGGCATTTGATAAGTCCTCCCCCCCAATGTGTCACTTCGCTAAATCCATATAGGCCTCCCACTTTCCCATTTTGCTTAGTTGTAAATATGTCAAGTAAGATGTGCCATTTGAATTGTGAACAAGTTGTTATGTACAAGCTCGATTTGATGGCTAATGTATGGCCTTTGAATATCTATGTGGATTATGAGCTAGGAATGATGTAATATATTTGTATTTTATTATAAATATTTTACTATTAATTTCCTTGGCTTGTTGTATATGGTTTTGGATTTTGAGGCTTGCTCAGGTCCAGTGGGCTTGCCTATTAGATGCGTGTGTCGATCACAAACCCTGAATTTAGGTCGTTATAAAGTTAATATCAGAGGTAATAGTTTTTAAGGTGTCCTAAGTTCTCTTATGTGTACCAACAAAGTGTCGAGATTAGCGTAAAGTCTTGTTCATAGTTTGTAACTATAGCACAAATTATGAGCAAGAAGCTGCATGAACTCTTAAGTCCTTAGTAAAGCCTACCCTTCGAACATTGGGAAATGAATGTTGGGCATGGTGTTGCTCTGGTTCGGTTGAGGATGCCACCTTAAGGGATGAGCTAATGTTAAAAAGATTTTAGGGCAAAATGCTCCTAAGGAGATGTTAACTGGAATGTGTTCTTACTACTTTTGGTCATGATGGGTGAAATGAGTCTAGTAAAACCTTTAGAACCAAATGGTTGGGTAACTTGTGGCTTTGATCACTGGTACTGGATTGGATGTTTGGTGTTATGTTATGAACGGTGTTTTGTGTTGATGATACACTCAAAATAATTCTGGTTTGTTGGAAAGCCAAAGTGGCATAAGGGAACATGCTTGAGGTTAAGAAGGTAATAATTCAATTGGTAGGTCAGTTGATAAAGACAATTTTATGGATGTTGGACTTGATTATCAATGGTAATATGGTTAGTTACCTAAATGGGACCTTATGTTTGACCTTGCAACGGCAAAAGCGAGCAATGTAATAGAAAAGTGAAAAGTTTGCCTCGTTGGCATGATTGACTACACCATGAAATGCATAAAGTTAATGTAGAGAGACAAATTGTGGTATAAACAATAAAAGATGTACAATTTGATGTTTTATGAATGATAAGTATTTGGAGATGATTGCCCAAGTAGGTCATACTAAGTGGCATGATAAAGGTATATGATTTTTTGATATTTGAATAAACCTAGAAGATGATTTTGGCATACTATGAAGTGTGGAGTGTGTAGATCGAGTTGATGTTTTGGAGTAGGTACTTGAGAAGGAAAGCAATACTTGAGAAGGAAAACAAGTTTTGTAAATTATAGATGCATGAATGGAATATTGGAAGCTCACCGAATATGTGAGTGCATTTGTGGAGTTTTAAAAGTGATGAAATTGTGTGTGTATGACATGGAGGAAAATATCCCATAGGGGAACTTATTTAATTAATGGAATATAAGTCCAATACAGTTTAGATTAAGATCAGGACACCTTGGTAGATTTAGTGATATTAACTATTGGGATAAATAACTTAAATTGCTATTAAGCATTATTTAAGTTTCTGAATTGTGGGCAAGAATATGGATGTTTGTTATGACAATCGTGAAGAGTATAAGGGTAATCAATTGCAAATATGCTAATCTAGTCATGTATGGTCTAGATTAAGGATAAGGATCTTTTGGCAGATATGATAACAATGTCCATTGGGACAAATAAGCTGAAATGCTCCTGAGCATGAGTGGAATTGTTGAAGTTATGAATGGCTTTAAGAATAAACCTTTGATTTTTAATCCTCAAATGGATTTTTCTTTAAAGATATGAGTCGCAGAGTGGCAATTTGATGGAAAGTTACACTCAAACTGAGTGAGTTGATTAAAGTTTGAATTTTATTTGTTATTGTCAATGATGGACATATTGGAAGTGATTATGAATTTTGGGAGACTATGATATTAAGTTTACAGCTCAAATTTGAAATATGTTTAGACATTCCCTAGTTTAATGCTTGTGGTTTGAATGAACATATCTCGAGTAAAGAATAAGTAGTTGCGGCTATGAGCATGACATTTTGCCTTAAGTTTGGACCTTACCACAGCAAATCAAGTGTTGACCTTTTGGGAAAGATGATAGCATGTATGACACGGGTTTGGTAAAGCGGAGATTCCTGCCCTGTGACTTTGATATTTCTTTAGTAGCTTCAGCACTAGATGTCCTCTCCCATATAAAAACCTGGGAAGAAAGTGCTATAGTGTTGTGTACTGCCCCTTCCCCATACAATGAGCTAGGGCTAGAGTGTCACGGCACTCGTTCAAGCAACCCCAATTTAAAAGCCGATCTTTTTTCCCATTTTTCCCATTTTCCCATCTTCTTTCATTTTCTAGGTTTTCTTTCTCTCTGTACCTCCATATATTCTCTCTTTAACCTCTAGCCACTTCAAAACACTCCTAACAATAGACAAATTTGGCACCAAATCATTCCTTTGCAAGAAGCAAATCATTTTCCATACATCCATAAACTAACTTTTCTTCTGAAAATTCAAGTAGTTGATTTTTTGAAGATTTTTCTTATTGGTTGATATGGCTTTTGGAGAAGCAATTTTGATTGTTGATTAATGTGTTAGTGATTAATTAGAGATTCTATTATTTGTGCTTGATTTTCGTTGATGCTATGTTGAATATATGAAAGACTGGTTACTAGGTAGTGTGACTAATGAAAAAAAAATTCTGCACTTGAATAGTAATTATGGGAGCGGAAATATTTATGCCTTAGTGATTTTGGTGGCATTGTGTTGATCAATTTGCAAAGTTGTTATCTATTTTGTTGTCAATTGAGTATTAAGTGCTGCACATTTGTTAAGTGTTTGATAGCACCCAAGAAGTGAGCTGGAGGTAGTGGTAGTGCAACTTGTTTTAATGGTAGTAAATTTGGTTTTTCCGAGGCGACCCTAAAGCATACATAATCCCTTGTGCAAATAGTCCCCATTCCAGAACACAACCTTTATATTTATCCCGCCCATTATGGTTTTGTTCATAGGGTCATCATTGAGCGAAAATGGGAGAAATTTTGTGAGCAACTTGAGGCAACTATATTATTTGTTGTTCAAGAATTTTATGCCAACACTGCCAAACATGAAAATGGACAGGTTTTTGTCTGAAGATGTCAGGTATGCTTTAACAGTTATACGATTAATCAATTCTATAACTTACTTAATACTGAATGTGATGATTATGGACAATTTGTGACTAGAAATATTGATTTGGATGGACTTCTTGGAGTGATTTGTATTGAGGGTGTAAAGTGGAAAATGAATAAAGGCATACCAATGTCTATTAACCTAGTGTCATGAAGAATGATCACAAGCTATGGTATCATTTTTTGGTTGTGAGATTACTTGCTGTAAGTATTTAAGTGACATAACAAGGAATGAAGCTATTTTATTGTACATAATTGTTTCCAGAATGTCAATCAATATGGGTCAAATGGTGTTTAATAGCATTGTTCAAGCTGCTTGTTGGCCATATGATGGACTTTGGTTTTCATCCTTGATCAAGGCCTTGTGTAAGAAAGTGGGCGTGAGTTAGAACAACAGTGAAGAAATATTGCATCTTAAAGTTCCTAATGCAGTTTTATGCTCCGGAGTATTCAACTGTTAGAGGAAGTTCTTCCTCAGCTCCACACCATCCACCATTACGAAGACCATTTTACCATTTTTCCATGTCTCAAATGATGGAAAGGCTTGAACTTCGAACAGATCATCATGCAGCATGTATGTAGTCAATTGAGCAGATGATGTGAGCCCATGCTCAACATTTTGGCATAAACATGGCCACTTTTCCTACTTTGCCAAATGATATCATAATGGACGACCAAAATAAAGATGACGAAGAAGACGATTTGTACAGGTTAACTGCTAGTCAGGGGAGTGTTCTTTTTCCTTACTTTTCATAAGATTAGGGGCAATGTTATTTTTAAGTTTTGGGGGAGGGGGTGGTCGGAGGGAGGGATTTTCAGTTTTTAAGCTTTGTTTTCATTATGGTTCTAGTTTTTTAGTTAATTTATTTATGCATGTTTTAAGAACTTGAGCTAGATTTAATTGTGCTAATTTCTTTTAATTTACCTATCTAATGATGAGAACCTAGAATTATTCTATCTTGGTTCTTTAAAACATATGAATATTGTTTGAGTGTTATGTAAATCCTTATGCTAAGCTTCATTGTTAGGATGAGATTTCAACAATTTGAGCATTATGTCTTTTTCTTATATTCATTGTACATATCTAGAAAAGGATTATGTCAATGTGAAATTTTGAATTATGTATTGAGTTCTAGAATTTGTTTGAATCTCTCTCGAGGTGAAATCCTACACTATACATAATTAAAAAGATGATTTAAGCCATCTTTGGACCATTTGAGCCTTTCAAGCCAACTTTGATATATATTTATCACAAGAATTCCCCTTTGAGTCTAATGTAACCTTTTCTTTGTTTAAACACTTAATCAGTAACTTAAACCTTTATATAAATAGTCTTTATTTTTGCATCCTTCATTCCAAAGTGCATAAGTCAATTTAAGAAATATAATGAGCTAGATAGTGAACAAAGTAGTAAAGATGAAAAGTGATGATAAGTTAAAAATAATGATTGTATTCATCTCAATACCCAATGAAAGAAATAAGTTTGGGGTGTGAAATTGAGAAAAAGAATAAGGGAAGTAAAAGAAGAAAAAGAATGGAATGTTGAACACAAGAAAATTTTGATGAAAAATGTGTTCTAGGTCAAAGAAAATAAAACTCTAAATAGGTCCTAGAACGATTATGTGCTTAAGGTTAATTTAAGCTATGTATTATTCCATATTCTACCTTGACCCTAGAAGTACATTAAGAGCTTAATAAAATCCTATTAATCCTTAACTTAGTATTGGTCTATATTAGTGGAGAAAGATATGAAAAGCAAACATACGGAATTTCAATACTAATTTGAGTTTTGCATGCATAAACTTATCTATATGAAAGGATTACACACACATAGAAATCCATATAATCATGAGCTTGCATTTGAACTGAAACATGAGCTTGATAATATTTGTGTGCTGCTTAAAGTTGAGAACGTGGATTAACTTTTGAGGATATAAAAGTCAATTATTGAGTTGGTAAAATTGACTTTTAGTTAAGTGTTTTCTTAATTTAGGTTATTGGATTTTAGTTTATGTTTTGCTTGAGGATCAGCAAAATCTTAAGTTTGGGGATGTGATAACTCCGATATATAAAGTCATTTTTTACACATTTTGGAGGCTTGAGTAGCTAAGTCTTTGAGATTTTAGGAAAGAATTTAGTATATTAGTTGTTTTTCTTAATTAAATTTAATTACATATTGAATAGTTTAATTTAAGTTATTTTAGTTTAATTTTATGTTATTTTGTTTTAAATTACTATTCTTGTAAGACATTTGATGAGAAAGGTTCATTTGATGGAAAACCACAAGTATAGTGAAGGCTTCATTTGTATATACTATAGTATTTCGAAGTTAACTTAAGCTACCAAAGTCCAATTGACATGATTTTTAAGCCAATAGATATGAGATCAAGCTACAACTTTGATGTTTACTACTTTGCCCATATTAGATCAGATCGAGGTGAAAATTATATTGGAAAAGGCTAGACTGCTATAGTTTTTCACAAGGCAGCACATGGAATGAAGGCTGCGGCCTTGTGTTGCTTAAGGTTGTGGCACTAAGCAGGCAAAGGCTATGGTGTTGAGGAAGGTGTGGAAGCAACACAGGTGGAATTGATGTCCCTATAGTGCCATCCAAAAATAGAAGGCTGCGATGCGGAGAAAATAGCGTTGTGGCACTCAAGACATTTCCAAAAATAACATTTTCTGTGGGATTTTGGAAATTAGATTTATTTGGATCTTATTTAAAAGACCTTTTTCAAAGGTTTTGATGGGAGGATGACAAGCAACTATTTTGGGAGGAAAGGGCTAAAAACAAAGCAAGAAAGTAGGGAAATTTGAGGGAGAATTAAGATCAAAAGCTTCAACTATTAGTTTCTTTCTCTACTTTTGTATTTATCTTATTTTGTTTAACTTGGATTAATTGCTAATTTTAGTTGGATGATGTTTTTATTTGATTTTATAAACTAATTTTCTTTTCTAGGATTATGGTGGATTTCAATATGTAATTTGAATATTTGTTTCTTTTTTATTTATTATAAATGGGATTAGTTTTGCTTATTTAAATTTGTTCTTAATGCTTTTGATTTTCTAGCCAACAGTTAACTGATTTGTGAATCTAATTGAGACTCATCATAGTAATTGTAAATTAGACTAAGGTTTGAATAATGTATGTTCATGTCACTTTGGTGATCTGTTTTGCAATTAGGGTAGACATATGCCTAAATGCCATAGATAGCCAAATTAGAACACTTGCATAATGAACCTTATTTAATTGATTACTATAGACATATAGTGAGCCAATTAAGTTAGGTATTTGTACAAGCATCTCGATGGAGACTTGTGCATAATTTGGATTCTAAGTTAATAAAACCACCCATGAATGTAAATAATAAAAGAAGCTTGTGTTAGATAAAGTATTGAATGAATCCATAATTTTAGGTTTTAATTTATTGCCTTTCTTTAGTGAATTTTTAGTCTTCGTTAATTAGTTTAGGTTTTTGATTAAATTTATTTTTAATTAATTGTTTATGTAATCGAGTTATTTGAAAAAAAATGATTTGTCATCATTTTAGTACTTAGTGAATAATTTAGAGCAAATCTGTATGGAATACGATTCTAGACTTACTGTTTATATTACTTGTTCGATACATATACTAATATGTGCAAAATCAACAACATGCACTAAAAGTTTCAACAATCAAGTTAAAAAGAAGTGGAGAAAGTGGACTTCCTTGCTTAAGCCCTTACTTCATTCTAATTTCCTTGGTAGGAGAGCCATTGATCAAAATAAAGACAATGACAGTTGAGATACAAGCCATAATCCATGATCGTTATTTATCTTTGAATCCATCTTTTTGCATTACAAAGTTTAGGAACTCCCATGAGACACTATCAACGGATTTTTTGAAATCGACTTGAAGGAAGAGTCCATCGCTTTTGCTCTTTTGCATCGAATCAACCATTTCGTTTGCTATAAAAGCCCAATCTAATAACTGCCTACCTTGGATGAAAGTGAATTAATTAATGCCCACCACTTTATTGATAATAGATTGTAGCCACTAATAACTATATGTTATAAAGTTATTTTGTCACATTTTGAGCATTTAAAACGGCTAAGTCTTTAAGTTTTGATTTGAATTAGTCTCGCTTTAAGAGTTTATATTAAAGTTTTGTTTTAAGTATTTAGGTGGTTTGTTTTTAGTTAATTTTAGGTTGATTAGGTATCTTTTAATGAGAATAGTAATGTGCTTTTGTAGGTGGTTCTTTGAAGGAGTTCAACTCGAAAAAGGAAAGCAAAATTTAGAGTCGAAACAAAACATCACGCATCACAACCATGGCTAAATGGGTGTCACAACACTATAAAGAAAGGAACACTGAAAGAGTATAAGATTTCTATTTGAATTACTTAGGGGAAAAAGGAAATTTGTTTAAGATTTCTCTTAAAAAAAGCCGCATCAGCATTATGTCATATTGACATTATGTCACGTCATTTCTATTAGTGTCGTAACAGCTTAGTTAAAATGTCATGTTAGTGTACTTATCGGTTAAATTTAACAGTGTTAGAGTTAAGGACTAAAATTAACAAATTGACAAAATACAGAGATTCAGTTCACACAAACTATAATACAAAAACTAAATTTATACTTTTTAACCAATCTTAAACTAAACTAATTGGATACAGCCAAATATAAAGAGAACAGCTGGCCATCCTCCACTTGAAAACCGACTTCGTAGACATCTCATCAGGGCTGCCAATTCATTTACATTGCAACTTACGTTGCAAATCATATTTCGATTTGAAAATGAGACTCCACGTAACTTATATAAAAGTAAAAATAAATGAAAAATATCTTAAATTGTGTTTAATTACTAATTGAATTAGATATGAATTTTATCAATAATAAGTTTTTACTTTTTTATGGTTTTATTGATTGGATCTTATGTCTCTTTCCTAATAATAAATTACTTATAAATTTATCAAATGAAAAAAATTATTTATTTATGCTTCAAAATTATATTTTCAAAAAATATATAGAAGTAAATATTTGTGTACAAAGCATGTAACCAAGAATGCCAGTATAATTAAAACATGATAAGATATTTATTAAACTACATATTCATAAAAATATATTTAAAAAGCTCTTCAGTAATAGTTTTCAGTAACTTTTTGTTTTATATTTTAATTTAAAATAACAAGTCAAAATTTAAAAAATTTTCTATTAAAAGTTAAATTAGGACAATATTTTTTTTTAGATCAGTGGATACGTGAATAAAAACATCGCTGGGTTTGACTGGTGAAAATATCACCGGAATACCATGGTCAAGGTTTTGACGGTTATCTTAGACTTCAAGAGTTAGCTATAATAACCATAGGTTAAAGAGAGAATTTATTAAACATGGACAAAGAAAGTATTATTATTAACTTTAGTATTAATACTGACTTAATAAATTTTAGTCATATAACCATAAGATTTAGTAAACTTTTAGTGATATAAATATGTAAAATAATGAAGAAAAATTAGATTAACATCATCAAAGGGTAAGAAAGAAGAAAAGCAATCTTTTAGGTAAAAAAAGCAATCTAGAAATTGAGGGGAAATAAAGAAGAAAAGAAACCAAAATTTCCTCAAGATCCCATTAGTGTCGATCCTATTTTTTTATATTTGATCCACTCATTTTATAACTATGAAAGATAATTGGGAGAGAAGAAAATGAAGATAATAAGGCTCATCAATCTCTACTTTCACAAATAAAACATAAGAGTTAAAATCACCATCGATACAAGTAATGCTTAGTTGTGATACCAATTTTTGTACTTTTTGTAGTTCAGTTTGGATTTCACTATCACCTCGCACTGTCATAGAAGCATTGATTTCAAGCTCCACCTGCTTGCCAACTTCTTGGTATGATGTATTTGCAATTCTAGTTTTTATCCCATGAAGTAATGCAGACTTGTCAAAAGTTACATCTCGACTTATCATAAACTTAAGAGACTTACAATCAGTACACCATAACCGATAACCCTTCACCCCATATGCATAGCCTAGGAATATGCACTTTGTCGCCCTCAACCAAAGTTTACCATCACTCACAAAAGCATAAATAGGACAATCAAATACTCTTAGTATAAAGTAAGCAACGGGCTGACCAAACTTCCTTGGGAGCCTCAAATTCAATTGCAGTTGATGGAGATTGATTTACCAAATAGTAAGCCATGTTGATAGCTTCTGTCCAGAATACTTTGGGTAGGCCAACATTAGGGAGCATGCATCTTTCTTTTTCCAGAAATGCTCTCTTCATCCATTCTGCAACATCATATTGATGTGGTGCTTTGATGGCAATACGATGTCTAACAATTTCGTCATTTTTGCAAAACAGACCAAAATCACATTTGCAAAATTCCAAACCTTTGTTTGTTCGAAAGCTCTCAATCCTTTTCTTAGTCTACTTCTCAATCAATGCCTTCCAATGCAAAAATATGGTCAACACTTCACTCTTAGTCTTCAGAAAATACACCCACACCTTTCTTAAAAAATCATCAATAAAGGTCCACATGTATAATGATCCACCTTTTAATGCCACCGAAGAAGGATCCCACAAATCTAAATGGACGTAGTTTATTACACTCTTGGTTTGAGGAGTTGTAGCTTTAAATTTCACTGTATGTTACTCACAAAAATCAAACTTCCCAATTTTTTGACTACACAGCAAACTATGCTTACTCAGTTTTGTCATTCCTCTCTCACTCATATGACCTAATCTCATATGCCATAAATGTGTTACATCATCTTCAGGATTATTAGATGAAACCACGAGAATAGTTTCAATGACAGTGTTTCCAATTAGACGATAAAAATCACCAAATAGCTTGCCTTTCATGATAGTTAAGGCTCTTTTAGATACATTCAAGACACCATCTTAGTCACTATATTTATAGCCTTTTTTATCTAACAAACTCAAGGATATCAAATTCTTTTTCATGTTAGGGACATGTTTCACCTCAAGTGTCCTTACTTTACCATCAAACATCTTGATCCGAATTATACCAATCCCAACAACTAAGAGAAAGAAGTTATCTCTTAATTGTACAATGCCCATATCAACAGATCGATAAGTTGTAAACCAATTATGCCTAAGACAAATATGAAAGTAACAAGCTGAATCCAAGATCCATGTATCCTTCAAGTTAGCATTGGTAATTGTAAGAACATTATCAGTTTCCTCAAAAGTATCAAAGTCATCTCCAACCACGTTTGCAGTATTCTTAAATTTCTTAATCTTTTCATCATCTTTGAATTTGGTACAATCTTAACGAAAATGCTATTTCTGACCACAATTTCAGCAAGTTTTTCCTTTTGCTTTAGATTTACTTTTTTTGTTTAGACCCTTCCCTCTATCTTTTCCTCTATTCACCACTAAACCTTCTGCTTGATTTTCATTCTAAATACCATAAACTTTCTTTTTCAATTTCTTGAAATTTAAAGATGCCCTTACATCCTCTACAGTGAGAGTGTCTCGGCCATATAACATAGTATTCATGAATTTTTCATATGATGCAGGCAAATAACACAGAAGAATTAAGGTTAGGTCTTCATCCTCAATTTTAACATCGATATTCTTTAAATCAAGAATAATTCTATTAGATTTATCAATGTGGGTATTAACGGATGTACCTTCACTTATCTTGAAAGCATACAATTATTACTTCATATAAAGCTGATTCGTCTGAGATTTGGTCATATAAATACTTTCGAGTTTAAGCCATACTGTAGTAGCAGATTCTCCATTCATGACTTCTCTTAGTACCTCATCAGACAAAGCGAGGAGAATAGCACTATGTGCTTTCTCTATAAGGTCATCTTTCTCACCATCAAATAAATTTGAAGGAAGATGCTCTTTTCCTTTTAGTGCCTTCAATAGTCCTTGTTGCACTAATAATGTATGCATCTTAAAGCGCCACAAGCTAAAATCATTTTTTCTATTAAACTTTTCAATCTCATACTTGGTCGACGAAATTGCCATAGCAAGATTCAGATTGACTTAAAACCTTAAAGCTCTTATGCCAGTTTATTGTGAAAATTGTAGAATTATCTCTAAAGAGTTACCTAAGATCTTACTCAATGAACAGAATAAAGAAAGAAAGAAATCAAGTACACCCACAAGAACACAAGAATTTACATGATTCAGTTTTTTGATGACTTACGTCCACGGGTACAGTAATAGAAAAAGATTTACTAACAGAAAAATTAAAAAATTACAAGAACAATCTCAAACTCACAACCCTTATCCAACGTACACCCAAATCACTCTTTCTAAATCTAGGTTATGACTATTCTTTAACCCCGTAGAGTCTTTTTATAGTGCTAAATACAATAATGTTATCCTAATATAATTAGGATATTTTACACTAGTTTAACTAAATTTAAAGGCTATCTTAACAAGGTATACTAGTTTAATTAGAATTAAACAATCTTAATTATACTAAAATTCAAGACTATCCTAACACATCCTAACTCTATCATAATCACATTTATCTGTAAAAACGAATAGAAATTTATTGTCCCCTATTTCGTTAATAGATAGTTGCCCATGTAGTCTGCATGCAATCCCCAACGTTTTGCTCATATCCTCTTTATTGACCAATTTGGACTCCCATAATAATCCCACCAAGTAGAACTCTCTTCCAACCCTAAAGAAACTAGTTTCGGCCATTGGCTTTATTCGTAATGGACTCACTTTATTCTCCAATAATCTTAAATTCTTCCACTTAGTTTTTAGACCCTCTATAGCCTCCTTACTTCACCAACGTAGATTTACCAGAAACACTAATGTCAAAAACCAAAGAGCCAAAACCAGAATGTTCGGTTCTGGTGATTACCTTGGACTTCAAGAGTTAGCTCTCATAACCCTAGGTTAAAGGGAGAATTTATTAAACAGACAAAGAGATTATTATTATTAACTTTAGTATTAATGCTGACTTAATAAATTTTAGCCATATAGCAATAAGATTTAGTAAACTTTTAGTGATATAAATATGTAAAATAATAAAGAAAAATTAGATTAACATCATCAAAGGGTAAGAAAGAAGAAAATCAATCTTCTAGGCCAAAAAAGCAGTCTAGAGATTGAGCAGAAAGAAAGTAGAAAAGAAACCAAAATTTTCTCAAGATCCCATTAATGTCGATCTTATTTTTTTATATTTGAGCTACTCAATTTTATAACTGTGAAAGATAATTGGGAGAGAAGAAAATGAGGAAAACAATGAAAAACTTTGTGAAAATTATAAGAGTGGTCGCCAAAACAAGTGTCAAAATCCGTTCTTGAACGCTTGAAATAATTTCACCACACGTAGCAATCGGCCTATCACATAACAAGGATGTGCGTCCAAGTTCTGAGTGCTTTTATCTTCTTTACTTTGTTGAATATTTTAGCTCTGCGCGACAATGTGTTTGCTTTATTTGAGATGCATGTACCATGAATCCATTTATCATATGCAATAATTAAGAAGATAAAGACAAAATCTCACAAGTAAAGAAATGAAATTTACATAAAATTTGAATGGATAGGTGATATTTGTCTCACCAACTGCTTTTGAATGAAGATCATGAGTCTGCAGAATAGGACATGATATTTTTCTAGTGTAATAATGTGAAAATTCTTGAAATTTTGTTGAAAATAAAAGGCATTAGTTCTTGAATTTAAACCGAGCAAGGTTTTCATTTTAAATTTAAATTTAATTGTACTTATAATTATAATTTAAATTATAAATAAATGTAATTTATCACTTTTATATACTTTCTAATAATAAAAAAGGTAAACTCCACATTTACCACTTATAGTATAACTTCTTCTCACATAACAGTTTAAGGTTATTTTTTTCCCATATAAAACTATGTGCTTTAGTTCTATTCTCAAAGGGGTAATCGTGTTAAAGTTTCAATTAGTTTTTTATAAACAGATAATAATAATAACTTTTGTTTTAATATTTTTTATTTTATTTATTTAATTAAAAAAATATTTCAACAACATTTTTCGTTTGCTTCATAGTTGGTCTAATAATAACATCATATAAAGAGAAGAAATGGTTTCCTTTTTTTTATCAATATTTTCAGTTTCATTATTTTAAGTCCCATAAAGAATACAATTCAAAAAAATATTCTACAATTTTGATAAAGTTTGTATTCTAATTCTAACTCCAAATCTGCATTATTCTATATTTTCCTTTTCTTTTATTAAATATATTTTTAATTAATTGTTTACACAATCAAGTTACTTGAATAAGATTTATTTGTCATAATTTTAGTATTTAGTGAACAATTTAAAATAAATCTTTATGAAATACTATTCTGAACTTACTATTTATATTACTTATTCGATACGTATACTTATATGTGCAAAATCAACAATATACACTAAAAGTTTGAGCAGCCAAGTTAAAAAGAAGTGGAGAAAGTGGACTTCCTTGCTTAAGCCCTCATTTCATTCTAATTTCTTGGGTAGGAGAGCCATTGATCAAAATAAAGACAGTGGCAGTTGAGATACAAGCCATAATCCATGACCATTATTTATCTTTGAATCCATCTTTTTGCATTACAAGGTTTAGGAACTCCCATGAGACACTATCAAAGGATTTTTTGAAATCAACCTTAAGGAAGAGCTTACCGCTTTTGCTCTTTCGCATCGAATCAACCATTTCATTTGCTATGTAAGCCCAATTTAATAACTATCTGACTTGGATGAAAGTGAATTAATTAATGCCCACCACTTTATTGATAATAGATTATAAGCGTTAATAACTATGTGTTATAAAGTTATTTTATCACTTTTTGAGCATTAAAAGCGGCTAAGTCTTTAAGTTTTGATTTGAATTAGTCTTGTTTTAGGAGT
Organism: Theobroma umbraticum; assembly: GCF_002168275.2. Lineage (NCBI taxonomy): Eukaryota > Viridiplantae > Streptophyta > Magnoliopsida > Malvales > Malvaceae > Theobroma > Theobroma umbraticum. Next base: position 5,377,969 of record NW_018397265.1, read on the forward strand.
TTATATTAAAGTTTTGTTTTAAGCATTTAGGTAGTTTGTTTTTAGTTAATTTTAGGTTGAGTAGGTATCTTTTAATGAGAATTGTAAAGTGCTTTTGTAGATGCTTGTTTAAAGGAGTTCAAATCGAAAAAGGAAAGCAAAAATTGGACTCAAAACAAAACATTGGATATCGCAACCATAGCTAAATGGGTGTCGCGACGTTGTAAAGAAAGGAACGATGAAAGAGCTTGAGATTTCTATTTGAATTACTTAAGGGAAAAGGGAAATCTGTTTAAGATTTCTCCCAAACAAAGCCGCATCAGCATCATGACGTTCGATATTTTGTCAGATCATTTCTATTAGTGCCATGATAGTTTGGTCAAAATATCATGTCAGCATACTTAACATTTAAATTTAACAGTATTAGAGTTAAGGACTAAAATTAACAAATTAACAAAATATAATGATCCAATTCACATAAATTATTATACAAAAACTAAATTTATACTTTTTATATAGTACATGAACTAATTGCATAATTTAACCAATCTCAAACAATCCTAATTGGATACAGCCAAATAAAAGAAGAACAGCTGGCCATCGTCCACTTGAAAACCGACTTTGTGGACATCTCATCAAGGCTGCCAATTCACTCGCGTAGCAAATCAGCTTTGGATTTGAAAATGAGACTCCACTTAACTTATATAAAAGTAAAAATAAATGTAAAATATCTTAAATTGTGTCTAATTACTAATTGAATTAGATATGAATTTTATCAAAAATAAGTTTTTACTTTTTTATGGTTTTATTGATTGGACTTTGTCTCTTTCCTAATAATAAATAACTTATAAATTTATCAAATGAAAAAGAATTATTTATTTATACTTCAAAATTATATTTTTAAAAAAAATATAAAAGTAAATATTTATGTACAACGCATGTAACCAAGAACGCTAGTATAATTAAAACATGATAAGATATTTATTAAACTACATATTTATAAAAATATACTTAAAAAGCTCTTCAGTAATAGTTTTCAGTAACTTTTTTGTTTTATATTTTAATTTAAAATAACAAGTCAAAATTTAAAACATTTACTATTAAAAGTTAAATTAGTACAAAATATTTTTATTTGGATAAGTAGATACGCGAATAAAAACATCGTTGGGTTTGACTGGTGAAAATATGACCGGAATACCATAGTCAAGGCTCCAGCGGTTACGTTGGACTTCAAGAGTTAGATCTCACAACCCTAGGTTAAAGAGAGAATTTATTGAACATGGACAAAGAGAGTATTATTATTAACTTTAGCATTAATACTGACTTAATAAATTTTAGTCATATAACAATAAGATTTAGTAAACTTTTAGTGATATAAATATGTAAAATAATAAAGAAAATTAGATTAACATCATCAAAGGGTAAGAAAGAAGAAAAGCAATGTTTTAGGTCAAAAAAGCAATCCAGAAATTGAGGGGAAAGAAAGAAGAAAAGAAACCAAAATTTCCTCAAGATCCCATTAATGTCGATCCTATTTGTTTATATTTGATCCACTCATTTTATAACTATGAAAGATAATTGGGAGAGAAGAAAATGACGAAAACAATGAAAAATTTTGTGACTTTTATAAGAATGGTCGCCAGAACAAGTGACCAACAAGGAGAAAAGTATAAAAATAAAATAAATTTTATAAAAAAAATAAAAATAAAGTACACTTATTTTAATGAATATATTCTTTGAATTTTTTGAAATAACTGGGCGTAAATATTTTATGCATTTGATATAAAATATAATCAAAATGATACACTTAACCAATTAATTATATTAATTCATTTATTAATTTCCTTTTAACCCTAATCTAATATTAACTTGTATGATGTAAAGAGAAAAAGAAAAATAAATATTTTTTATTAAATAAACATTTACAATTTTGCTCTGGGCAACTGGTGTGTATGCAATTTATATTAATATATTCTTAGTGAATATTATAAAATACTTTGTATGAAAAAGACTGAAATAAAATATAATTTTAGTTATCCCCAAAATCACATGTCTAAATCCGTGATTGAATGATTGAAATAATTTCACAGCACGTAGCAATCAGCCTATCACATAACGACGATGTGGGTCCAGTTCTAAGTTTTCTTATCTTCTTTTCTTTGTTGAATACTTTAGCTCTGCACAGCAACGTGACTACTTTATTTGGGATACAAGTACTATCAATCCATTTATCACATGCAATAATTAAGAAGATAAAGACAAAATCTTTCAAGTGATATGTTGCTGGATATGTGTTGATTTGGATGCCGGTTACTTGCTTTGATACTTCAATTTATAAAGGTTGGAAGCCATGCATCATCGTTTCATATTCATGATTCTTCAATTTATATCTTAAAAAATTTCAATTTGATTATATATGTAATTTATAATTTATATAATTTATACTTTATGGTTAATTTTAAGATAGTAGTCATATAAAGAAAAATTTATCCTTTTGCTTTTATGATTCTGGGGAGCTAAGGAGAATAACAAAATCGTGCTTCTAGGCCAAAATAGCAGTCCAAAAATTGAGCCAAAATTTTTGTGTTATCCTTACCTAATCTTAATTTTTTATTTTTATCCCACTTCATTTAATTTTAATAATTATCATTACACGCATGGTCAGGAACTTAATCACTTGACATGAACTGAAGTTGCCATTAATCTTTCATAAGACTTATCATCAATGCGTGCCTAATTAATGCTTTGATAGTGACTGGAACAATTTCTTGCCATCCATGTATCCCTCAACCCATCACAGCAAACAACGTTGGACGCAGTTCTCTCTGTCCTTTTTCCTTATCCTCAATGAATGCAGTGTCGGTTCTTTTGTCCCACTCCAATCCTTCAATTTATACTTCAGCCTTTCATTCCAAAAAAATTACACAGTGACACAAGAATTTTTACTGGTATTCGGA
>NW_018397265.1:5380914-5381593 GCF_002168275.2 Theobroma umbraticum
ATTATAAAAGTTTATTTTATAAATGTAAAAAGATAAAATCTTCCCTTTAAGTTGCTACACCGTAATTAGAATATTTCTTACTAGAGTAACTATAGATTCAAATTTTTTATCATTTTTTAGAAGTTAAAATATGAAAATCATACTCACACCACAGAATTTATAGGTATAACATAAGAGTAAATTTGAAAAAAAAAATACGTAATGTATGAAGAGTAGAGAGATTTGATGACAAGATTTGGCACATTAAAAAAAATTTTCCGCTCATTTGGTATTTATTAAAAATAGATAAATCAAGTAGGAAAGAAAGAAGAACAAAAAGTAAAAGTTCTTCAAGATCATCTCGAAATTGAAAAGAAAAATCATCTAATTGCTTCGAAGGATTTTGCCACCCACGTAGGTATTCAGCTTGGTTTCTTTTCTTTTATTGTCTTCTTTGTTGATGTTTTTTCCTTTATTTGAGATGCCTTATTACTATCAATACTTTATTTTGGAATATAAAATAATTAAGAAGACAGGACAAAGTTTGGTAAATAAATCCAAAACATCATATTATCACGTGATAAGATTTAAATCAAATGAAAAAAATGTGTCCCACCCATTAGTTTTGATAGGTACAACACGAGCCAACAAATACGACATGACATTGTTCTTGTACAATAATGTGAAAAATTCAATCCAA
>NW_018397265.1:5381606-5383154 GCF_002168275.2 Theobroma umbraticum
TGATGGCACAGAATGAGGGGTCTGCTTTTGGTTGATGCTGTGAAGAGATAATTACAGTTATGCCTTTTTTTGAATTTGTTTTTTTAGGAGGTTGATCTTGTTAAGGTCTCGTTGAATAAAAATAAAGGGAAATTTTAAGACCTTTTTATGTTCATAGTAACATTTCTCATAGCACTAGATAATAGCACTGCTAGCTATTATATATATATATATATATATTAAATATATATACATATATTTTTATCATCTAAAGATAAATTATTTTTACCTTTTTACTTTGAAAAATAGATAAATAAATAATAAAAACGTGGATAACTTCGATCTTTTCTCCATAACGATGAGGCAACACGTATGCCAATAGAATGCTTTCTTGTTTTCTTATACTAAAGTCATATGTGCATAAAATTAATGTTTGATAGTAATTGGAATAATTTCTTTCCGCTAATGTATTTATCAACCTATCACATCAATAATGTTGGACAAGATTTTATTTGTCCTTTTCCTTTATCCTCAATGAATGCACTGTCGATTTTTTGCATAACGTGACCATTATACCTACCAGGGTTTTATATGTAAGTTACAAAGATTAATAAATACCAGTCATGCTATAAAGATTACAATAACATGACTTTCAAACAAATTAAAAACATCGTTGAAACTAATTGATCATAATTGTAATTAATGTTTTTGAATTTAATAAAATTTGTATATTAAATTAAAAAAAGATGTACTACAATGACATTTAAAGCCACATTAACCGGTACTTATAGGCACTCATTAAATTCATTTCATATACAATATGATCAAAATATTACACTTAATCAATTAATTATTATCATAAGACTTATGATGAATGCGTGCCTAATTAATGCTTGATAGTGATTGGACCAATTTCTTGCCGTCCATATATCCCTCAACCCATCACATCAATTGGACCAAATTTTCTTACTCCTTTTCCCTTATCCTCAATGATGCAGTGTCGGTTAATTAATGAGGTGATATATTTTAATTCACTTATACTGTATAGAATTCATATATGACAATACTTAAAAGATAAACCTAATTATAAAGCATGTTAATAGATTAATAAATACCAGTCATGTAATAAAAGAGTTCAATAACAAAACTTTCAAACAAATTAAAATATTATGTAGAAAATAATTGATTATAACACACCAGACAAAGATCTAAACATGTATTTAAAATAAAATCATCCCCTTAAGCCGCCACACCATAATTGGAATATGTCTTACTCGAATAACTAAAGATTCAAATTTTTTATCATTTTTGAGAAGGTAACATATAAAAATCATACTCATACCACAGAATTTATAGATATAACATAGGAGTATATTTAAAAAAAAAAGAGTAATGTATGAAGAATTGAGAGATTTGATGACAAGATTTGGTAAGTTAAAAAAAAATTTCACTCATTTGGTATTTATTAAAAATAGATAAATCAAGTAGGAAAGAAAAAAGAACAAAAACTAAAGGTTCTTCAAGATCATCTCGAAATTGAGAAGAAAAATCATCTAATTGCTTTGAAGG
>NW_018397265.1:5383471-5383774 GCF_002168275.2 Theobroma umbraticum
GTCACATGGTAAGATTTGAATGATGTCATTTTGGTTTGGTGGGATATACTTGAACATTGGGGGGTATATAGTCTAGTATCTTGTGTTTTGTCATCGGTTTGACGGTGGAATTTCTTGCTAGCTTAATAAAAATATATTATCATTTTTTAAAAAAAGATAATGTGAAAAATTCTCTAAATTTATCTTCGAAACAAAAAATCAGTTCTACAATTTATATTTTAACAAATTTCAATTTGATTATATATGTAGTCTATAATTTATATCATTTATACTATATGGTTGATTTTAAGATATTAGTCATAT
>NW_018397265.1:5383903-5384174 GCF_002168275.2 Theobroma umbraticum
ATTCTTTTGTTTATTTTTTCTTTTCTCTGTCCTATTTTTTTCTCCCTTTCCCTATCTCGGAGATTAAAAGGACAACAATGCCGGAGGGATTGCAATACGCAAGGTCATGAGTGCAATCCATACATAACGGCAGAAAAAGAATAAGTCAGCTTATCAAATATATACTCCATATTGCTCAGCCAAGAAGCAAATTATTTATTCATAAGGTTGGAAAGAGGTTGCGAAGATAGACGCAGCGAGGACATATCCAGTCTCAAACAAAGGCAACCTT
>NW_018397265.1:5384274-5386942 GCF_002168275.2 Theobroma umbraticum
AATTTATTCTCTTGACCGGAGCTGTGATCATCTCTCAATTTTTAATTATTTTATTATTATATATAGAAAATTAGAAATATATAATTTCACCACCCCTTGGTTCTTAGAATAAAATAGAGAGAAAATAAAATCGTTATTCTATAACAATAGAAGGGAGAAATAGTTATCATATATTTTAGTTTATGGGAATGGAATAAGATGAAAATTATTATTATAATTTATTTTAATAATTGGTTGATAAGAATAGTTTTAGGAATAATTAAAAATTAAATAATAAATAATAAAAATACCTTTTAGTAAAATTAAAAAATTTATTTTGTTAAAAGACAAATATAATTAAATAATGTTTAATATTAAAAGACAAAATTTATTATTTATTAAATTTAAATAATACTAAATAATATTCTTTATTATATTTATTATATTCAAATAATAATATTAAATAATATTCTTTATAATATTTATTATAGTTAAATAATATTAATATATTAAATAATATTTAAATATTTTTATTTCCTTTTTTTAAATGAAGTAAAAAATTTTGGTGTTTTCTGTGCTTTAAAGAGAGAAAAAATAAGTTTTGTATTAATTTATAAGGTAATTTTTAAATTATAAAATAATATTTTTGTCTAATCAACTTGTTTTTTTATCCTAACAATTTGGAATAGCCATTCTATTAAATCAAATGTAACTTTATCTTAAAAATGATAATAAGGAAGGAATGGCTATTTCATTTCCCCAAGCCAAGCATGCCCCTAATTAAATCAAACAAATTGTTTTGGAATATTGGCAAGTCATCTAATTTATTTTATAATCTTTTTCTTTTTTTCATGTGCACTGTGTACTTCTTTCTATGCTATTTTTTTATTATTTTCTTTCCCTTTGCACTCGGTTTGAATTTTTTTAAACCCATCAACTCTTTTTTTTCCTTCACACACGATTTTCACCTTTCAATTGTTCTCTTTTCTCATGAATCAATCAAACAATTAATTACATTCTTTTTTCCCCTGCTTTTATTTATTATCTTTTCCGCTTGTATATTTTTTAAACCCTTCAGCACTTCTTTTTCCCTTTGCACGTGGTTTCACCCTTTCTTTTGATCTTTTTTTCCATGAATCAATCAAACACTTAATTGCATTCCTTTTTTGTTTTCTTTTCTCTTTACACATGGTTTGAAATTTTTAAAACCCTTCAGCTCTTGTTTTTTTTATTTTACACACGTTTTTCACCTTTTCTCTTTTTTTTTTGTGAATCAATAAAAAAATTTACATTTAGCATTTTGAACTTGATATTAAGTGAGATCCATATTTGCAAAGTGTTTTAACTTTTTCAGAGCTATGCCAGTAAATGTAAAGATAGAAAAATTAGTTGTATATCTTCTTTTGAATCATTCGGTTTGACTTATCTTAACTTTTCTAATTTTTATAACAACTACAAAGGGTCAACATTTTTTGTCCTCTTTGCACATTATTTTTACCCTTTCTCCTATTATCTTTTTTCATGAATCAACCAAACAATTTACATTTTTTTTATTTTCTTTTTCCTTTGCACACAGTTTGAATCTATTTAAAACCCTCTAGCTCTTTTTTTTTCTTTTTCTTTACACACGATTTTCACTTTTTTTCCTATTCTTTTTTTTCCCATGAATCAATCAAATAATTTACATTTAACATTTTGAATTTGATATCAAGCAAGATTCATGTTTACAAAGTGTTTCAACTCTTTCAAAGCTATGCCAATTAATGTCAAAGACAAAAAAATCAGTTGTATATTCTCTCTTGAATCATTTGATTTGACTTATTTTAACTCTTTCAATTCCTATTACAACTATATAGTGTCAACATTTTTTTTTCCCTTTGCAAGTGGTTTTCAACTTTCTCCTATTCTCTTTTTTCATGAATCAATCAAAGCGATTTACATTTTTTTTTAATTTTCTTTTTTCTTTGCATACAATTTGAATTTTGTTAGTCATATAAGTAGGGATGAAGCTAGCCAATTTTTGTTGATGAGGCCAAAGGGGAAAAGAAGTAAGAGCTAAAAATTTTTAAAACTAATATGTTGAATTTAACCAATAATCAAAATATTCATAATAAATAATAATTTTATATAGAAAGTAAATAAAAAGAATAAGTAAAGAAAGACTTATAATAATCTTTTAGAAAAAGTTGTGCTCAATGATATTTTTTGAATTTTAATTCATCAATTATTAGCTCTATTCTAAACAAACTAGTAATATCTTTTTTTTATATAAATAACTAAATTATCTGTAAAAAATTCATTACCCATTTTATTCTAAAATCTTATTTTTATAATTTTCATTGCTAAAAAGATTGTATTTACAGTCATTGTAGAAACGGAAAGAGTCAAAACAAAAATCTATGGAACCTATAAACATATGAACAAATAGAATAAAAATAAATAAAATAAATAATAATAAGAAAAAGAGAAAAATGTAAAATAAATAAAAATAATTTTATATTAATTGTTAAATAAAAAATTATTTTAAAGAGTATTATATGAGAAAAAAATAACTTCGTGGAGCAAATATATATTATATTAGTTCATAATTACGATCAGAAGGACTGTTTATAATTGCATAAATTTATAAGTAAAGTTTAATTTATTTTCTTTTAATGGAGACCCCAGAGAAAAACATTTGTACTAGAAA
>NW_018397265.1:5386952-5387145 GCF_002168275.2 Theobroma umbraticum
AGTTCATTGTGAGCAATTTTCTCTCGTTGGTTGCATCATATGGAAGTCGTCAGAGCAATACTAAAATATTACCGAGGCACATCTTTTATTCATAAAGCCGAAAGACTACAAAGCTGGGTGTGTCAGACTACAAAGCTGGGCTGTGAAGACACACGCTTTACGCAACTCCACCCTCAAACAAGACACTGACTAC
>NW_018397265.1:5387245-5387659 GCF_002168275.2 Theobroma umbraticum
TAACTAATAAAGATAACTACGAGAAGAAAATGACAAAAGCAATGATATAGTTCTTGAAGTTTATAAGAATGGTAGCCTAAACAAGTGATCACAAGGTAAAAGGTATAAAAATAAAATAAATTTTAAGGAAAAAAATTTGGATAAAATTTTTAGTCATAATTTTAACTGTTTTTACTAAAAAAATTAAAATTATATAAAATTATCTTTAATGAAATCGACCTATTTGTTTGGTTTCGCGCCTCAAGCAAAAACCTATTAACGGGTCAAGCATATTAACAAGGTGTGTAACTCTTCAATTCTCATCGACAGACCGTACATCTCCTCAGAAGCAATTCTATAAAAAGCATTCCTTATGAATTCAACTTACGAGCATTTTCCACAGTGGTAAAAACATTTTGGAGTGGTTATTATTCG
>NW_018397265.1:5387669-5387774 GCF_002168275.2 Theobroma umbraticum
GCTCACATGTTGAGTAATGAGAGGAAGTTCATATTACGCGGAGAAAGGTATAATATATTTTTATTTTATTTTGAACCACGTGGAGAAATGTTTTTAGGGCTATTG
>NW_018397265.1:5387784-5387964 GCF_002168275.2 Theobroma umbraticum
TGTTTTTCATTTATGATTTTTGAGCATAAACCTACGCCTATTCCTTGTTCATATTGATATTCTTACTATTTGAAATTGTTGACTAGTACCATTATGAGAGAAACAGATGCCTTAGTAACATTGCTTTTAGCTCTGGACAGCAACGTGATTTACTTTCTTTGAGATGCCTTGCTGCTATAT
>NW_018397265.1:5387974-5388324 GCF_002168275.2 Theobroma umbraticum
TATTTTTGAATATAAAATAATTAAGAAGACAAGATAAAGCTTGATAAATAAATCAAAGACCTTCCTAAACCTATTCACTATCACTCTATAATTGTCCAGTTTGAAAATATCAGACAAAAATTATTCTATGTGATAAAATTTAAATGAGATGAAAGGATTATGCCTTGCTTGTTGCTTTCCATAGGTGCTTGTTGCTTTCCATAGGTACATCATGAGTTTGCAAATACGATAAGGCATTTTCTTGTGTAATAATGTGAAAAATTCTAAAATTACCTTTGAGACAAATAATCAATTCTACAATTTATATCTTAAAAAATTTCAATTTGATTATATATGTAATTTATAATTTA
>NW_018397265.1:5388334-5388753 GCF_002168275.2 Theobroma umbraticum
ACTTTATGGTTAATTTTAAGATAGTAGTCATATAAAGAAAAATTTATCCTTTTGATTTTATGATTCTGGAGAGCTAAGGAGTGCAACAAAATCGTGCTTCTAGGCCAAAATAGCAGTTCAAAAATTGAGGCAAAATTTTTGTGTTATCCTTACTTAATCTTAATTTTTTATTTTTATCCCACTTCATTTAATCCTAATTTATTGTTTAATTTTTAATTTTATATATGACCTAAAATTTATTATTTGATTTATTTTTATAATGTGTACTTGACATAATTATGAAATGTATAGTATAAATATAGATAAAATATCAAATAAAATTAGAAAAATATATCATACGTGGCAGGTAATAATGATAGATTTTATTAATATGATAATGAATTTTATGCAAGTTATTTATGTTAAATTTTATTATATTT
>NW_018397265.1:5388763-5389116 GCF_002168275.2 Theobroma umbraticum
TTATTTTTTTATAATTATTTTTATTATATTGATTTTAAATTTTAATAATAAAATTATATTTAATTATAAATATTTTAAGTCAATCATATTAAATGTATTAGAAAAAATTATGTTAATCATATTTATTAATCGTGTCATATTGTATAAAAAATCTTGACAGGATTCATAAATCTGATAATTGTGTTTTATACAGTTATTAAATATATCCGTGTACGTGTTTTAGATGTTGATACAAATAATTATTCGTGTTTAGCCTTATTATATTTCATGTCTTAATCGTGTTGACACAATAAAGACATTAAAATATAAATTGTCAGGTTTAGAATGGACAGTGGACATAAATAATCAACAAA
>NW_018397265.1:5389126-5389348 GCF_002168275.2 Theobroma umbraticum
TATTATTTTAAAAATTAGGAAAATTAAAAACATAATTTTGATCAATACACTTTTTTTTATCTGAAACTATCTTCTTATATTGCTTTTTTTCTAGTTGCTAATTCTTTATTCTTATGATAAATATAATTTCTAATTTACCTTCATTTTCTGTGAAGGAATTTTTTAATCATTTTAAGGGCCAATTTATAATTCAAATGAACTCAACAACACCATATCATTAAT
>NW_018397265.1:5389358-5390661 GCF_002168275.2 Theobroma umbraticum
AATTGAAACACAATATATTTGATTAAAATTTTGAATATATTACCTTTAAAATGATTTATTATTGTAATTATATGCATATATAATCAAAAAGTTAAACTTACAAGGAATTATAATTCATTTTTCAATTTTTTTCTAATTTGGCATAAATTTTTTGGATGTAAAAAAAGAAGAAACATTTTTCATTAAATGCTATAAAAAGATTTTGTTTGATTAAAGTTTTTATTACTTGTTATTGGTTACTTATGTTTTAATTTTTTTAAAAAAGTTTTATAAAACAAAAACAGAACAGAATGTCTACAACAATATAACAGCTAAATTAAAATGTATGAATACTTAAAATGTAGCACAAATTATAACTTAATTAATTAATCTATATAAAATTAAAACCATGTATTTTATCATCAAAAGGAATTATATATATTAAATGTATAATTTTAAAAAATTTATTGATTTCAATATCAAATATATTTATTTTTTATCCTTTTATCCTCAGTGAAAGCAGTGTCGGTTCTCCGCTCATTTCTTTTGTCCCACTCCAATCCTTAAATTTATACTTCAGCCTTTCATTCCAAAAACATTACACAGTGACACAAGAATTTTTACTGGTCTTCGGATTATCACTTAATTATAAAATTTTATTTTATAAATGTAAAAAGATAAAAGTTCAAAAAATTTTCAAAATAAATATTTTTATAATTATAAATATTTATTTTTAAGATTTTCTTATTTTTAAATTATTTATTAATGATGTGATATAATTTAATTCACTTATAATGTATAGAATTCATATATGACAATGCTTGAAAGATAAACCTAGTTATAAAACATGTTAATCAATTAATATATACCAGTCATGTAATAAAAGATTACAATAACAAAACTTCCAAAAAAATTAAAATACTATATAGAAAATAATTGATTATAATACACCAGGCAAACATCTAAATATGTATTTAAAATAAAATCATCCCTTTAATTTATATGAAAATCATACTCATACCACAGAATTTATAGGTATAACACAAGAGTAAATTTTAAAAAATAATATGTAATGTATGGAGAGCTGAGAGACTTCATGACAAGATTTGTTACATTAAAAAAAATTTTCTGCCCACTTGGTATTTATTAAGAATAGATAAATCAAGTAGGAAAGAAAGAAGAACAAAAACTAAAAGTTCTTGAAGATTATCTCGAAATTGAAAAGAAAAATCATCTAATTGATTTGAAGGATTTTGACACACCTTAGTGCTATTGGTTTTAGCTCTCAACAACAATGTGATTTCTTTATTTGAGATGTCTTATT
>NW_018397265.1:5390671-5391308 GCF_002168275.2 Theobroma umbraticum
CTTTATTTTTGAATATAAAATAATTAAGAAGACAAGACAAAGTTTGGTAAATAAATCCAAAACATCATATTCTCAATATATATATATATATATACATATATTTTTATCATCTAAAGATAATTTTTTTTTTACCTTTTTACTTTGAAAAATAGATAAATAAATAATAAATAATTTGATGACAAGATTTGGCACATTAACAAAAAATTTCCGCTTATTTGGTATTTATTAAAAATAAATAAATCAAGTAGGAAAGAAAGAAGAACAAACACTAAAAGTTCTTCGAGATCATCTCGAAATTGAAAAGAAAAATCATCTAATTGCTTTGAAGGATTTTGCCACATACGTAGGTACCGGCTTGGTTTCTTTTCTTTTATTGTCTTCTTTGTTGATATTTTTTCTTATCTTTAAAGGAGAAACAGACGCCTCGGTGCTAGTGGTTTTAGCTCTCAACAACAATGTGTGATTTCTTTATTTGAGATGTCTTATTACTATCAATGCTTTATTTTTGAATATAAAATAATTAAGAGGACAAGACAGAGTTTGGTAAATAAATCCAAAAGACAGGACATCTTTCTTGTACAATAATGTGAAAAATTCAAATCAGTTCAATCCAAAGCTGTTGGGTACTGATGGCACA
>NW_018397265.1:5391318-5391776 GCF_002168275.2 Theobroma umbraticum
TCTGCTTTTGGTTGATGCTGTGAAGAGATAATTAAAGTTATGTCTTTTTGGATTTGTTTTTTTAGGAGGTTGCTGAGGTTGATCTTGTTAGCTCTTGTTGAATAAAAATAAAGGGGAATTTCAAGAACTTTTTAAGTTCATAGTAACATTTCTCATAGTACTTGATAGTAGCGCTGCTCGCTATTTTATATATTAAATATATATATACATATATTTTTATCATCTAAGGATAATTTTTTTTTGACCTTTTTACTTTGAAAAATAGATAAATAAATAATAAAAATGTGGATAACTTCGATCTTTTATCCATAACGATGCGGCAACACGTATACCACTAGAATGTTTTCTTGTTTTCTTACTAAAGTCACATGTGCATATAATTAATTGGAATAATTGGACAACACGTATACCGCTCATATATCTATCCACCTATCACATCAATAATGTTGGACAAGATT
>NW_018397265.1:5391900-5392090 GCF_002168275.2 Theobroma umbraticum
CACCGTCGATTTTTAGCATAACGTGACCACTATATCTACCAGGGGTTTATATGTGAGTTACCTTTTTATTATAAATATTTAATATATTATCATTTAATTATAAATTTTTATTTTATAAACGTTAAAAGATAAGAATTCTAAAAAATTTTCAAATAACTATTTTATTTTAAGAATTTTCAACTTTTAGATT
>NW_018397265.1:5392100-5392758 GCF_002168275.2 Theobroma umbraticum
TAAAGTGATATGATTTAATTTACTGATAATATATCGAATTCATATATAACAATGCTTAAACGATAATACATGTTACAAAAAGAACAAATGCTAAAAGTTCTTCCAGATCATCTCGAAATTGAGAAGAAAAATCATCTAATTGCTTTGAAGGATTTTGCCACACACGGAGGTATCAGCTTGTTTTCTTCGTTGATTATTTTTTCTTATCGTTAAAGGAGAAATAGATGCCTTACTACCATCAGTTTTAGCTTTGAACAGCAGCCTGACTTCTTTATTTGAGATGCCTTGTTACTGTACATCAATACTTTGTTTTCGACTACAAAATAATTAAGAATACAAGACAAAGTGTGGTGGATAAATCAAAATCCCTATCGAACCCATTCACTATCACTCTGCAATCGGCTCAGTTTGAGGATATCATACAGAAGTTAGTCACATGGTAAGATTTGAATGATGTCATTTTGGTTTGGTGGGATATACTTGGACATTTGTAGGTATATTGTCTAGTTTCTTGTGTTTTGCCATCGGTTTGATGGTGGAATTTCTTTCTACCTTAATAAAAATATATTATCATTTTTCAAAAAAAGATAATGTGAAAAATTCTCTAAAATTATCTTCAAAACAAAAAATCAGTTCTACAATTTATATTTTAAAAAAT
>NW_018397265.1:5392768-5393228 GCF_002168275.2 Theobroma umbraticum
TTATATATGTAATCTATAATTTATATAATTCATACTATATGGTTGATTTTAAGATATTAGTCATATAAAGAAAAATTTACCCTTGGATTTTCTGATTTTGGAGAGCTTAGGGGTATAACAAAATCATGCTTCTGGGCCAAAAAAGCAGTCCAGAAATTGAGCCAAAATTTCTTGAAGATCTCATTAATGTTGATTCGATTTTTATATTTGAGCCACTCATTTTTATAGCTGGTAAAGATAACTAAGAGAGAAGAAAATGAGGAAAGCAATGATAAAATTTCTGAAATTTATATCAATGGTCGCCTAAACAAGTAACCACAAGGTAAATGGTATAAAAATAAAATAAATTTTAGGAAAAAATTGAAAATAAAGTACACTTTTTTTAGGAATATATTTGTTTTAATATTGAATATATTAGTCAATTACGTATAGCTATGTGGATTTAATAATATCTTAATCA
>NW_018397265.1:5393238-5393401 GCF_002168275.2 Theobroma umbraticum
TATAAAATAATTAATTTATTGGTTGAAGATATATAGTTGAACCAATTCACCTACTAGCATATATTTATCCATTGAGATTATTTGAAGATAATATTTAAATTGGACTAATCAAAAATTAATTATTTATCATCCAATTTATCTCTAAATAAATTAAAATAATTTA
>NW_018397265.1:5393583-5401849 GCF_002168275.2 Theobroma umbraticum
CTAAATAAATCAAAATAATTTGAAGAAAATATTCATATTTTTAACCGATCAAAATTTAATTATTGGTTATTTAATTTATCTCTAATAATTATATTAATTTAGGGATAAAAGTCAAATTGGATTAATTTATCTCTAAATAAATTAAGATAATTTAGAGATAACATTTAATTTCGACCAATCAAAATTCAAGGACTCAAAGTTCGGCCAATTAAAAGACTTTCAATGAGTCATCATAATCTATCTCTAAATAAATTAAAATAATTTAGAGATAATTCAAAGAGATTACATTCTCATCAAAATCTCCCACTTAGCATTATAAATAGGGGCTCCTCTAAGCTATTTTGATTCATTCGAAAACATTCGAAGATTGAGATGTATTCGAAAGTTGAGAGCATTTCAGAGATCAAAAAATAGAAGATTTTTGAAGTGAAGATCAAGTGGCAACAAAGTTCGTGATCAAGATCAAGTTTGAAGACCTTTGAAGCCAAGATCAAGTGCTCATGATCAAGATCAAGTCGTGAAGACCCTTGAAGCGAAGATCAAGTGTTTGTTATTAAGATCAAGTCGTGAAGACCCTTGAAGCGAAGATTAAGTGATGTTCGTGATCAAGACAGTCCAAGTTCGTGACTCTTGAAAACGAAGTGAAAAAATTAATTAGAGAAATTTTCAAAGATTATCACTCACATCTTTAAATATTTGTATTTATCTCATAATTTTCAAGTCAAGAAATTTTGACGAGAAATTTGTGTGTACAAATTTCTCGCACACCTAGTGGGACAATCACTACCTCTCATCTTCTTTCTTCAAACAAATCGTCAAATATCTCCAAGTTGAAATGACTTCTAAGAAGAATCTCGCCAACAAACCTGCTATTAAGCCTACTAGAGCGAATCTTGCAATTTTTCCTACTTCATCATCAAGCACATATGCTCCAACACATCCATATGGTACTAGTAGAAAGATAGAAGCTCTTGCTAAATTGTATGAGCAAACTCTCCCAGTCTTCAACCAAAATCCTTTGTATGATGCTTCTTCCCCTAGTTTTGAAGAAGTCGCTACTGTGCAACTTGCTTCCTCCAAAAGATCAAGTACCAATCAACTCATAGAACATGATAACTACTCAAGTAGTAGCTCTATTTCGTCATCTCCTCGTCAAAGTTCTTCATCAAAAGTAGACACTGGAATGATGGTTGTCATGACCACTGGAACAACATATTACGATTTTTGCGAAGACTGTGGAATCTCTAATAACAAGCATTAGAGAAAAAGATGAACAAATTGCCTCAATGATGGCAAAAATTAGTAGTCTTACTAAAAAGGCACCGAAGAATCTTGGCCAAAATCAATGCCAAGATAATGAGGAGAATTCCACTACGGAAGTAGAAAATGATCTCTAACAAAAATCTAATGAAGCGATCACTACCAATCAATTGAAGAAACTCATCAAAGAAGCCATCAAGGAATAGGTGGAAAATGTCACTCAACCTTCATACACATATGCCAAGCCATACTCTCAAAGGATTGATCGCATGAGGATGCCATCGAACTATCAACCACTAAAGTTCCAACAATTTGATGGTAAAGGAAATCTTTGTGAACATGTTGCACACTTCATAGAAACTTGTAACAATGTTGGCACTTATGGTGATCTTATGGTGAAGTAGTTTATTTGCTCTTTAAAGGGTAATGCCTTTGATTGGTACATGGACTTAAAGCTCGGGACGATTGATAATTGGGAGCAATTACAACGTGAGTTCCTTAATCACTTCTATAGCACTCGACGTGTGGTGAGCATGATTGAGCTCACAAGTTCGTGCCAATGGAAAGATGAGCTTGTGATTGATTATATTCATAGGTGTAGAAATCTCAGTCTCAATTGCAAAGAGCGACTGTTTGAGTCCTCAGCTCTTGACATGTGCATTCAAGGGATGAATTAGGGATTGCGCTATATTCTTCAAGTTAGTAAGCCTAAAACTTTTCAAGAATTAGCTACTCGTGCTCATGACATGGAATTAAACATGTCAGCAATTGGAAATCAGGGACTTCCGGTGTAAAAACCAAGGAAGTGTAAGCAAGATGTCCGTAAAGGGGGCAAAGCTTTGGCAGATAAGGGTGAAGGAAAATAGTCTATGATTGTAAATACCAAACCTACTAAGATGACTACCAATTCAAAAAAAACCTAAGAAATAAAGCTTAATCCCCCATAAGATAAAAAGAAAATGTCTTTGAAAGAAAAACAAGAAAAAAAGTATCGTTTCCCTGACTTAGATATCGTAGAAATGTTTGAAGAACTTCTAAAAATTAAGCTCATTCAATTGCCAGAGATGAAGCGACTAGAAAAAATTGCTCGAGTAATTGAACTTAACTACTGCAAGTACCATTGTTTAATTGGTCACCCCAGAGAAAAATGTTTTGTCATAAAAGACAAAATCATGGGTTTATACTAGGATAGGAAAATTGAGTTTGAAAAAGAAACAGCTACAGCAAATGCAGCATTAGCAATTAGCATGCTTTCCCCACTTAATGTGTGGAGCAAGATAAAGTTCGGATCCTTCGACTATATAATGTTGGCACTGAATGTAGAGAAGACATCCAACCCTCAAGATAATAGGGCTAATGCTTATGGTTCTACAAATGGGGAGTCAAACAATGAAAGATGGATCCTAGTTATTCGTCAGATAAAATGAAAAAAAAGTCCTCCCAAGGACAAGCAAGCACCAGGAGGATCCAAAATGATGAAATTACCATATAGGAAAATGATGCCAAAGGTAATGCCAAGAAAAATAAATATGGGCAAGTGTGAAAAGTCGATAGTGCAAAGGCTTAGACAACCAATCACCTTGAATGATTTCATGCCAATGCAATTCAAAAATCAAAATCCAATTCCCACATCATGTTTCCAAATTGATGAAGATGTTGGGAATGAAGAAAAAATTAAGTTCAATTCTAATTCTTCTTATGGTGTAGAAATTACATTTTCTTACGAAGACTTATTGTTGGGGTCAACCCTTTATAATTGGCCTCCTTTTGTTTAGGGATATAGTCGTGAACAGAAGATCAATGGAATCCAAATAAATGATGGCATACGCTTCTTGGCCATATTGGCATACGCTTCTTATTCTTCACAATCTAGATGTGATACATATTGAACGTAATGTATTTGAGAATATATTCAACACAATTATGGATATTAAGGGGAAGACGAAAGACAACTTAAAGGCACGGTAAGATTTGAAGGTGTACTGCAAGTATCTAGAATTGGAATTAATGGAACATAATGGAAAAATTTTCAAGCCTAAGGCTTCGTACACTTTAAACAAGGAGGAAAGAAAAATTATTTGCACTTGGGTGAAATAATTGAGATTACCTGATAGTTTTGCATCGAACATATCTCGGTGTGTTAATGAAATCAATTACAAATTTTATTAGATGAAAAGTCATGATTGTCATGTTTTTTGTCAATAATTGCTACCAATTGTCTTTTGTGATATGGTGCCTCACTTAGTTTGAGATGCAATTACTGATATATCTCATTTTTTTAAAGATTTATGCTTAATTGAAGTACATGTACATCACATGAAAGCTTTGGACGAGAAAATATGTGAAACTATATGCAAACTAGAAACGATCTTTCCTCCTAGTTTCTTTGACTCTATGGAGAATTTTCCAATTCATTTACCTTATGGGGTAAAAGTTGATGGACCTGTCCAGTATCGATGGATGTATCCATTTGAAATGTATTATATTTGTTATTTATTTTCTAATAGTTTATTAGAAGAGTTTTAGCCACTTATTAGGTATCATGAATATTATGATGTTTAGGTTTTTGCATGATTTGAAGAAGAAAGTGAAAAATCGCACCTTTGTTGAAGGATCTATATGCGAGGCATATATGATTGAGTAAATCTCCTCATTTTTCTCATTGTATTTTGAACCTACGGTGCGAACAAGATTAAATCGAGTGCCATGTAATGATGATGGGGGAGACATGGACTCTCGTGGTCGTCTTTCGTTTTTCACTCATCTTGGCAGAGCATTTAATCCATTAGATAAATCTCGATTTTTAAATAAGGATGAGTTTTATGCTACTGAGCTATTGTTTTAATGAATTGCGAAGAAATGCTCCCATACATTAAGTAAGTACTACTCTGCCATAAGCTTAAATGATTGATCATACGAATGAACTAAATTTTTAAATATGGATATGATGATAGGATATTTGATGATATGGTGAAAAGAGATGTGCATATATCGAAAAATGAATTGTAGAAAGTTCATGATGAAAGATTCATGAAATGGTTTAAACAATATATAAGTTTATGTAAAGTAGATGTCATCTTTTAATAACAAATATGCGTTACTTATATAAGTTAACCATTCTGGATCTTGTATTACATGTCGATAGGTTGTGGAACGTAGGGATGAAATTGACCCACACATGCTTGAAATCTCTCATGGTCTAGGCCGTATGATAAGGTGTTACAAAGGATACTTCATAAATAGTTTTAAGTTTCACACCCTAGACTATGGGTAAAATCGTAAGACAATGAATAGTGAGGTATGCATAAAAGGGAGTTGTTACAATGATTATGAGTGTGACTTCTATGGCATTTTGGTGGATATAATCGAGTTGGAGTATTTTGATTTTGGAAACAAACTTGTGCTGTTTAAGTGTCATTTGTTTGACACTGAAAAAGGTATTAAGATAGACCCTTGTCATGGTCTTGTTGAAATTAAACACAACTCAATACTTGTCAGTAATGAACCATTTGTTTTAGCTGGACAAGCTCAGTAAGTTTATTATAGTAGTTACACATCTACCAAAAAAGATCGATGTAAGTAGATTTCAGCTTCCTAGTAGTGAAGATAGAGATAATGAAACTGATTTGAATGAAGAAGTGTACCAAGAAAATGTTGTACCTATTCCAATAAATGTTACTCCCTCAAAAGAACTTGAAAACTCTATAGTTTTAGCAAGTGGTGATTATAAAGAGGTTAATTTCTTGATTGAAGATGAAGTAGATGACATGCAAAAAGATGCAGATAAAGAAGATAACATGGAAAGAGATGAAGATGAAAAAGAAGAAGTTGAAGACGAAGATGAAGAAACTTTTAGTGATGATAGTGATAATAATTAGCAACATGAGTTTGCTTCTTTTGAAAGTGATTGATGATGGTAAACATATATAATATAAGTTTTGTATCTTTTGTTACACAGTTGTTTAACTTAGTTATTAAATTGAAAGATGTTCACATGTTATACAATTATTATAGTTTATATTCTCAATATATACATTAATACTTTATAATGGCATCTTTTATTGTACACATGCATAACAGGTACTCTCAATTGTTGTAATTTCATGATTTTATAATTTGCTTAACTATTTTTTTTAAATTTTTGTGTGTTAGTTTTAATAAGAAGGAATTTTTGTAAGAATGATGGTTAAAGGGAAGCATTCAAAATCGAGACCTGGAGCAACAAATGCCTCTGGAATTATGTCATTGCCTGCAAATGCTAGTATGTTTGCTGATCCATCCACTCAACCATAAATGTAACAGGTCAATGATGTACCCTTTGAGCCACCCTCTTTGTTGGCAATATCTACAGAGGAAATAGATAACGAGACATCTACTCACGATTCTTCTAGATCCACATCTATTGATATAGCTGCAAGTGTAGATGGTACATCCTCAAGGTCAAAGGGTAAGGGGCTTGGTGTGGGATTACAGACTCCTATAGATTCATCAGAAAGATTGTGTATAACTCTTATTGGAGAAAGGTATGTTATATTGTATTATAAAGATTTATTTATATTTGTTTATATTTTATTATGCAATAATTTTTTCTTATTTTGTATAAGTACTTTTTTCAAGTGAGGGGTCACAACTATAATAACAAGGATCATAAAAAATCACTTCAACAGTCCATGGTCAATGTGGAGGAAAGTTCCTAACGACGTAAAGGAGTTAATGTTTAAAAAATTTTAAGTACTTTTTTATTTTCAAGGCATTAAGATAATTTTTTTTAATTACTTTATTATTTTGATGTAGGAAAAATGTGTTTGGGCTACAAATCAAGATGTTTTGGTTCGACGAATATGGGATAAAATTTATTCCGATCAATTAAGAGACATGCTTTCAAAAGAAAGGAACAAAGCAATGACAGAAGCCAAAACAAACAACATTAAGGATTGCAAAGGCATGTCAAGAGAATGGATCACAAATGAAATCTGGGATGCCCTTATCGATACGATATGGGGTACAGAAGAATGGCAAAACAAATTGAGAAAAGTAAGGCAAAATCAGTTAACGCCTAAAGAAGGAAGCATTCCAAAGCACACTGACGGTTTAGTTCCATTTGTTGTTTATGCAAAAAGGATGGTATGAATTAATCTTACTTCGCATTTATATGTATGGTTTTTTTTCAAACTAAATTTAAATTCTATATTTAGTACTTTGACTTTAGTTTTTCCTTACATGTTATTTATACATATGGATTATGATTGACTATATATAGTTGTAAATAAATACAGGCAATTAAGATGAAAAGAGATGTTAGCTTTTTGGAAGTGTTCAATCACACCTATAAGCGTTTAGCGGGTCATAGTGATTTTATAGATAACAAGTCTAAATCTGCGAGTGTATGTGCAAATTTGATTACTTCAAAGTTGTCAATATAATTGAATACTAATCTTATTTAATTTTTATGTAGGAAATGTATAATTCTGTATTATCACAGAAGTATGGAGAAGATTTATCTTCTCAGCCAAAATTCGATCTGTATGCTTGGACTAAAGCAATTGAAGGGATAGAGACTACACGCACTAACGTATATGGGTTTGGTACTCGGGTGCTTGTTACAACACAAAGCAATGCAGCAACATCTGAGTCTGCGTGTGACCTTATCAACTCTAACCCTACTAGTCCCGCAATTACACTAGAGGAAAAAGTGAAAAATATATCAGAAACTTAGATAAGATTCGTGAGGAAATACGTGAGAAAATACGTCAAGAAATTAAGAATGTAATGGCAGAAAATATGAGTGAATTTATGGCACGTATGGAAGCGATGATCGTGACTAATGCGCTTTCATAACAAGGAAATGCGGGTACTTCAAACTCAAATATTGACAAGTAAGAATGCAACATCTCATGATATGATGTCTCTTTTCCATTTCTAGACTTGGATACTTTTTAGTATTGGTATTTAATAACAGTATGGAGTTTCTATCAAGCTATGTGTTTGACATTTTGAGATATTGTATGTTTATGATAATTTTTAATTGTATGAACTTGACTTTGCATTTTAGGATTTAATGTGCTTCTCTTATATATTTTGAAAGTCAATTGTGGAAGTCAATTGGACATTTATTATCGAAATTTTAATTGTTGAATTTTGTTGAAAAAGCATCACTAATAAAATAGGTATTAGTAATAGAATTTCCGTCGAAAAGCATTTCCAACTAAATGATCCGACGAAAATTTCTAATGGAATTTTTCGTTGGGAATGCTTTTCCAATGAAATTTTTCATTGGAAATCTGTCAGGAATACGTATTTCTAATGGAATTTTAACTTTTTCCAACGAAAATTTCGTCTGAAAAAGCTTGTTATTTTGTAATGACAAGACAAATTAATCTATTAAGTAGGATTAATAAAAAATAAGATATTGATGAAATTTTAAGCAACAACCAACCATGCAACACAATAACTTATATTTGAGAATTATATAATAATTTTTTAATTTTTAAAGATTAAAATTATACAAAATTAAATACATATAACAGAAGAACACAACAAGTAAAGGATAAAACCTACATAAGAAAAGAGAAAGAGGAAGAACATGGTTGACGGTTCATAGAAATTTTGAAAAGAAAATCTATGAAAACTATGAACATATGAGCAACTAGAATAAAAATGAAAAAAATAAAAAAAATAATAATAGAAATATAAAGAAAAAGAGAAAAAAATTATTATATTTTAATTGTTAAATAAAAAATTATTTTAAAGAATATTATATGAGAAAAAATAACTTCATGGAGCAAATATATATTATATTAGTTCATAATGACGGTGAGAAATACTGTTTATAGTTGCATAAATTTATATGTAAAGTTTAATTTATTTGCATCACATGGAAGTCGTCAGAGCAATACTAAAATAATGGTAACAAAAGCAGAAGCCAGCTTATAACATCGTAGATACATAAATGTTGCTGAGGCAAGAGGCAAATCATTTATTCATAAAGCTGAAAGACTACAAAGCT
>NW_018397265.1:5401949-5403259 GCF_002168275.2 Theobroma umbraticum
TGTTTATTATAAATATTTTGATTGTTGGTTAAATTCAACATATTAGTTTTAAAACTTTTTAGCCCTTATTTCTTTTCTTCTTTGACCTCTTTAACAAAAATTGACTAGCTTCGCCCCTGCTTATATGACTAACAAAATTCAAATTGTATGCAAAGGAAAAAGAAAATAAAAAAAAAGAATGTAAATTGTTTGATTGATTGATGAAAAAAGAAATTAGGAGAAAGTTGAAAACCACGTGCAGAGGGAAAAAAAAAAGTTGACACTATATATTTGCAATAGAAATTGAAAGAGTTAAAATAAGTCATATCAAATGATTCAAGAGAGAATATACAACTGATTTTTTTCTCTTTGACATTAATTGGCATAGCTTTGAAAGAGTTGAAACACTTTGTAAGCATGAATCTCGCCTGATATCAAATTCAAAATGTTAAATGTAAATTGTTTGATTGATTCATGGGAAAAATAAGAATAGGAGAAAAAGTGAAAATCATGTGTAAAGAAAAAGAAAAAAAAGAGCTAGAGGGTTTTAAAAAAATTCAAACTGTGTGCAAAGAGAAAAGAAAATAAAAAAAGAATATAAATTATTTGATTGATTCATGGAAAAAGATAATAGAAAAAAGGGTGAAAATAGTGTGCAAAAGGACAGAAAATGCTGATGCTTTGTAGTTGCTATAAAAGTTAGAAAAGTTAAAATAAGTCAAATCGAATGATTCAAAAGAGGATATACAACTAATTGTTCTGTCTGGCATAGCTCTGAAAGAGTTAAAACACTTTGCAAATATAGATCTCACCTAATATCAAGTTCAAAATGCTAAATGTAAATTTTTTGATAGATTCAAAAAAAGAAAAGAGAAAAGTTGAAAACCGTGTGTAAAGTGAAAAAAAAAAAAAAAGAGAGCTGAAGGGTTTTAAAAAGTTCAAACCATGTGCAAAGAATTAAAAATTGAGAGATGATCACAGCTCCGGTCAAGAGAATAAATTGTGGGGACCAAAGAATTACGAAAATTTTTGAGTTCAAGTGCGTGAACTTGCAAAACAAAGCGATCCATCTGTGAAACGTGTTATTTAGATGTTCGGGCGTTGATGAATTGAATAATTAGAAAACCAAGCAATCAGCACCCACAAACGACACATATCGGGCAAAAGATTAACCATGAAGACCACAATGGCTGCAGCATTGCTCCTCTTTCTCTTTGCAGTACAATCTGATTTCTTTGGGGCTGCCAACGCCACAAATAAGCCCGTGCTTGACACCAACGGTGAAGAGCTTCGCACGGGTGTTGAATACTACGTTGTGTCAGCATTAAGGG
>NW_018397265.1:5403359-5404115 GCF_002168275.2 Theobroma umbraticum
ATAATTCAAATGAACTCAACAACACCATATCATTAATCCCACTTTATAATTGAACCACAATATATTTGATTAAAATTTTTAATATATCACCTTTAAAATGATTTATTATTGTAATTATATGCATATATAATTAA
Organism: Theobroma umbraticum; assembly: GCF_002168275.2. Lineage (NCBI taxonomy): Eukaryota > Viridiplantae > Streptophyta > Magnoliopsida > Malvales > Malvaceae > Theobroma > Theobroma umbraticum. The sequence goes on from NW_018397265.1 coordinate 5,403,494, forward strand.
AAAGTTAAACTTACGAGGAATTATAATTCATTTTTCAATTTTTTTCTAATTTGGCATAAACTTTTTGGATGTAAAAAAAGAAGAAACATTTTTCATTAAATGTTATAAAAGGATTTAATTTGATTAATGTTTTTATTACTTGTTATTGGTTACTTATATTTTTTTTTTTGAATTTTTATAAAACAAAAACAAAAGCAGAATGTCCACAACAATATAATAGTTAAATTAAAATGTATGAATACTTAAAACGCATCACAAATTATAACTTAATTAATTAATCTATATAAAATTAAAACCATGTATTTTGTCATCAAAAGGAATTATATATATTAAATGTATAATTTTAAAAAAATTATTGATTTCAATATCAAATATATTTATTTTTATCGTTTTATCTTCAACATTACTTACTAAAGTCATAAGACTCATGATCAACGTGTGCCTAATTAATTCTTTCCGTTCATATATCCATCACACCAAACAATGTGTGATTTCTTTATTTGAGATGTCTTATTACTATCAATACTTTATTTTTGAATATAAAATAATTAAGAGGACAAGACAAAGTTTGGTAAATAAATCCAAAAGACATGACATTCTTCTTGTACAATAATGTGAAAAA
>NW_018397265.1:5404125-5404688 GCF_002168275.2 Theobroma umbraticum
TTCAATCCAAAGCTGTGAAGAGATAATTAAAGTTAAACCTATCGCATCAGTACTGTTGGACAAGATTTTCTTTGTCCTTCTTCTTTATCCTCAGTGAATGCACTGTCGATTTTTAGCATGACCATTATATCTACCAGGGGTTTATATGTAAGTTACCTTTCTATTATAAATATTTAATATATTATCATTTAATTATAAAATTTTATTTTATAAACGTTAAAAGATAAGAATTCTAAAAATTTTTCAAATAACTATTTTTAAAATTATAAATATTTTATTTTAAGAATTTTCAACTTTTAGATTTCTTTATTAATAAAGTGATATGATTTAATTTACTGATAATATATAGGATTCATATATAACAATGCTTAAAAGATAATACATGTTACAAAAAGAACAAATGCCAAAAGTTCTTCAAGATCATCTCAAAATTGAGAAGAAAAATCATCTAATTGCTTTGACTGATTTTGCCACACACGGAGGTATCAGCCTTTCGCATCATTATTTTAACCTTGTTTTCTTCATTGATTATTTTTTCTTATCGTTAAAGGAGAAATAGATGC
>NW_018397265.1:5404698-5404997 GCF_002168275.2 Theobroma umbraticum
TCAGTTTTAGCTTTGAACAGCAGCCTGACTTCTTTATTTGGTGGATAAATCAAGACAAGACAAAATACGATATCATACAGAATAGTTAAGAATACAAGACAAAGTTTGGTGGATAAATCAAAATCCCTATCGAACCCATTCACTATCACTCTACAATCGGCTCAGTTTGAGGATATCATACAGAAGTTAGTCACATCGAAAGATTAAAAAGAGATAAAAGGACAGTGTCTCACCTGTTACTTTCCATAGGTACATCGTGAGTTTGCAAATACGATGTGGCGCTTTTCTTGTGTAATAAT
>NW_018397265.1:5405007-5418422 GCF_002168275.2 Theobroma umbraticum
CTCATATGGTTTCACTTAGTTTGGCTGTATGTTTTTATTTTCTAGTTTAATATTCATGAGAATGATGTCATTTTGGTTTGGTGGGATAATACCGTCTACTTTCTTGTGTTTTTCCATCGGTTTGATGGTCGAATTTCTTTCTAGCTTAATAAAAGCATATTATCATTTTTCATAAAAAAAATGATGTGAAAATTTCTCTAAAATTATCTTCGAAACCAAAAATCAGTTTTACAATTTATATTTTAACAAATTTCAATTTGAGTATATATGTAATCTATAATTTATATCATTTATACTTTATGGTTGATTTTAAGATATTAGTCATATAAAGAAAATTTTACCCTTGGATTTTCTGATTTTGGAGAGCTTAGGAGTATAACAAAATCATGCTTCTAGGCCAAAAAAGCAGTCTAGAAATTGAGCCAAAATTTCTTGAAGATCTCACTAATGTTGATTCTATTTTTATATTTGAGCCACTCATTTTGATAACTGTTAAAGATAACTGAGAGAGAAGAAAATGAGAAAAGCAATGATAAAATTTCTGAAATTTATATGAATGGTGGTCTAAACAAGTAACCACAAGGTAAATGATATAAAAATAAAATAAATTTTAGGGAAAAAATGAAAATAAAGTACACTTTCTTTTTTCAAGGAATATATTCCTTTGTAATACTGAACACTATCATATTCTACTTGAAATGATTAGGGATAAATATTTTATGCATTTGATATATGATGTGATTAAAATGTTACACTTAATTAATTAATTATTATCTTTACATGTGGGATCGAAAACTCAACCGTTTGATATGAAATATAATTACCATCAATCTCTTTTGATAAAATGTGATTGACCACTTATTACCGTTACAGTTTACTTCTATAATGTGCTCGATATCCCCATTGAAATGTTTTCCTTTAATCCAATTAACCACCTACAATCCAATTAAGCACCTTTTCACTGCAACATGTCAAAAGGGACCGACGTGAGGAGCTTACCTCCGCCATCGCAGCATGTGAATGATAGGCAATCCTGGCTTCTCCAACTAATACAAAATCTCCACTAAAGTTTCGTACTATAAAGCCTGCCCCAACCACTTTCTCACCTTTTACATCAAATAACAACTGGTAACCCAACTTAACCGAGTACTCCCCATCTTTTGCTGTTATGCCAAATTAATCTGTCCTCTAGACGCCTTATGCTCAAACGTAGTGTTAAAATAAGAGGGCTTTCATATGGTGGAAAGCACTCTGTAATTTTCCTTTCATCCCGTTGCAACTGATGAGCGAAATAAATTCACTAACCTTTGTCAAATCTGTCATAGTTTCATCACACACATGAACCAGTCTAGGAGTCTCATAAGGTATCTAATTTTCTTGCCTAACCTGAATTTTCTCCCTAATAGGAACCTTTTTTGATGAGTTCTTAACTTTCCCAAATACTCTTCCACAAATAACTCAGATTAGAACCCAAAGGACCTCCATAAACATTGTCCTGTTCAAATTACTGAGTTTTTAGGAGTTCTAGAGAATAAAGGAAGAAGTAGCAGAGAAAAGAGAAGAATAAGCTTTTCAAGACAGTGTAGGAAAAATATTCTGGAATACATTTTTCAGTATTTATATGAAGAATTTTAAAATTCAAACTTTTCTAGATCCTAAAATGTAGCAACGATTTTCAAGAAAATGAATTGAGCCTAAAATTTAGCTTAGCATTCACCATGAAAACCAACAGAAAAAAAACAAACTGAACCAAACTTGGCTTAAAGCCTTACACGAAATACGAAATGACATCGTATGAGAAACAACATAATAGAAGACTAAGTAAAACGACACACTCCTGCAACGTTTCATTAACCAAAGATTCAGTAGAGTACAAAACCACTCCTACTTGCTGTGTTTTGACACCAATGGCTACTTCAGAACTTCCAAGTTATCATTACAGCCTGCCATCTGGTTTTCTCATCTTCAACAACCAACTCAGATTTTCATTAACCAAATAAAGATCACTTCTCTCGCACACCTCCTTGATCTTTAGTTTGGTAAACACCTAAACTAGATCTCAGCAAGATGATCTTCAGTTGAGCAGTACTTAAATTCAACTTCAAAGTTCTTCACAGCATCCCTTAAAGCATGAAATTTGACTCAAATTTGTTTAGTCCTACCATGATGCACTGGATTCTTTGCAATAGCAATGGCTGACTGATTATCAACGTTAAGTAAAATTCCCTTAGTCAAAACCATTCCCAAATCTGACACAACTTTTCTCAACCACTGAGCTTGATTTGCTACTGCTGTAGTGGCTATATACTTTGCCTCAGCAGAAGATTAAGTCACAATTTCTTCCTATTTTGAATTCCATGAGAACACGGCACTACCAAAAGAATAACAATAATCACTTGTGCTCTTTGAATCATCTACCGTATCGGCCCAATCACTATCACTGTGCCCAACAGCTTCAACACTTTCATCCTTCAAGTATCTGAGACCAAAATGAACTGTCCCTTTCACATATCTAATAACTCTCTTTACTGCTTTAAAATGATCTTGTGATGGAGATTGCATAAACCTTGAAAGAAAACAAGTTTCATACATAATGTCTGGTCTAGTAGCAAATAAGTATAGTAAATAACCTATCATACTTCTATACAGCAAACCACTTGCATCATCAAAATTATCATTCTTATAAAATTTAGCTCCTACAGTAAGTAGAGTGGAAACAGACTTACATTCATGCATATTAAACGTCCTTAGTAAATCTTGAGCATACTTAGCCTGATGTAAAAAGATTTCACCATCACTCTGCTGAACTTCCATACCTAGAAAGTAGGTCATTAATCCAAAATCTGTCATTTCAAAAACAAACATCATTTGAGCCTTAAAATTCATCAAGTACTCCTCATTTGGACCTGTTATTAACAAGTCATCAACATATAGGGCAACTATCAACTTAACTGAATCACCAACCTTCTGAACATACAAAGTTGATTTTGTCAGACTTTTATCAAACCCCAAACTTATAAAATGCTAGTCAACTCTATCATACCAGGCTCGTGGAGCCTGTTTAAGACCATACAAAGCTTTCACCAACTTGCAAACTTTAGTTTCTGAGCCTTTCACAACATAACCCTCTAGCTGTTCCACAAAGATATCCTTTGTCAATATGCCATTCGAGAATGCAGATTTCACATCAAGATGGTTAATCTTCTAACTTTGTTTAGCTGAAAATGCTACAAGTAATCTTATCGTGTCAAGCCTGGCAACATGTGCAAATGTTTCAAAAAACTCAATACCATATGTCCGTGGAAACCCCTTTACAACCAGCCTTACTTTATACATAGTTACTGTACCCTCTAGGTTCAACTTAGTCCTGAAAACCCATTTAACAACCATAACATTATGACCCTTTGGCCTATCAACCAAAATCCAAGTGTTATTCTTTAAAATCATACTCATTTCAGTGTCCATTGCAGCTTTCCAATTTGCATTTGCACTAGCTTCAGTAAATCAGGTAAGTTCTGCCACACTAACATTACATCCACTGTAGACGTCAACTAAGGACCTAGTTCCTTTGACAGCTAAACTTTCATCTTCAATGTCTTCAATCTCACTAACTTCATCATCAACTAATTTGTTAGACAATTCAACTAGATCAACTCTTTCAGCTACATTTTTTTTCAACATTCCATTTCTGCCCTTCATCAAACATCACTTCTTTGCTTATAAATAGTCTCTCAGTCTTGACATCCAGTAGTCTATACCCTTTGAAGACCTCACCATATCCTAAGTGAATTGCTTGCAGAGCTTTAGGATCCAACTTAAACCTTTTCTTATCAGCAACCTTAGTAAAGCAGACACAACCGAAAACTCTAAGATGAGACACTGTTGGTTTATGATTATACCACAGTTCATAAGGAGTTTTTGATGTTAAAGCTTTAGTACAGGTCACATTTAGTATATAATTAGCAATATTCACTGCCTTAGCCCAAAACCTTTTTGGTAAATCCATTTGAAACAAGATGCATCTACCCATCTCCAAGTGAGTTTTATTTTTTCTTTTTGCTGTCCCATTTTGATGAGGACTGTAAGTAACAGTCAACTAATGCCTAACTCCCAAAATCTCCAAGAACTTCTCAAACTCTGATGAAGTGAACTCTGAGCCATTGTCACTTCTCAATGTTTTGATGTGTGGCTCTACAAAGTTCTCAACTAAATTCCTAAACTTAACAAGCTGCTGCAAAGCATCTGACTTATGCTCCAGAAAATAAACCCAACAAAATTTGGTAAAGTTATCAATGAAAAGTATAAATTACTTTTTACCTTTCAAAGATGTTTGTTTCATAGGACCACAAAGATCTGTATAATGAGTTCTAATTTCTGTTGAGCTTTCCACCTCCTTTCCTTAGGATAGGGCTTCCTACACTGTTTTATCTAATACTTGTTTTGTAATTGTGATCAATATACTTTCTTTTTATCTAATACTATCTTCTTCTATTGCTTTATTTTTAAATGCTAATTCTTTATTTTTTTAATAAATATAATTTCTTGTTTACCTTCATTTTCTCCATAAAAAAATTATTTATCATTTTAAGGGCCAATTTTCAAATGAATTCAACAATACATTATCATTAATCCCACTTTATAACTGAAACACAATATATTTGATTAAAATTTTAGATATATCACTTTTAAAATGATTTGTATTGTAATTATTTATGCATATATAATCAAAAAGTTTTACTTACAAGGAATTATAATTCATTTACCAAATCTTTAGTTCCAATTTGGTATAAATTTTTAGGACGTATAAAAAGGTTAAACATTTTTCATTAAATGTTATAAAAGGATTTGGTTTAATTAATATTTTTATTACTTGTTAATGGTTATTTACATTTTAACAAGAGGTCAACAACAATATAATAATTAAATTAAACGTATGAATACTTAAAATGTAACACAAATTATAACTTAATTAATGAGTCTATATAAAATTAATATTATGCATTTATCATCTAATGAAATTATATATATTAAAGGTATAATTCTAAAAAAATTATTTATTTCAACATATATCAAATATATCTATTTTATCTTTTTACTTTCAAAACTAGATAAATAAATAATAAAAACTTCATTAACTTAAATCTTTTATTTATAACAATAACACAAGTTCTGAATATTTAATTTATTAATTAATATAGTATCTTCTTATGTAAGAAATATAAGAACCTCTCTTTTCTCGATAAATAGAAAAAAATTATACGGCAATACGTTAGTCTTAATTAGTGCTTGATAATGATTGGAATAATTTCTTTCCACCCATGTATTTATCAACCTATCACATCAAATAATGTTGGTTCAAAATTTCTTAGTCCTTTTCCTCATCTTTAATGAATGCACTGTCTACATTGTCGGTTTCTAAAACAACATGGCTCATATATTTATGGAGGGTTTATATATATATATATATATATATACACACACACACACATACAAGGCATTACATTCCATTCATATTGACCAAACAGGACTGTAAAAGCTGTTTTGTATCTTTTATTTTCTTTAATCTGTATTTGTCAAAATCCAAATTTCATGTCAAATTTTGAAAAGATCTTTGCATTACAAAGTTTTTGCAATAAATCTTTTTTAACTGGAATCGGATATCTAATTATAGGCAAAACCAAATTAACTACCTAAAAGAAGAAATTTCTTTTGAAAAAATTAACCAACAATTACAACTTTAAGAAAATATCCAAAAAATTGACAAAATTAGAAAAAAAAATTGAAGAAACAATTTGTTCTGAAATTCCAAATGCTTTTTGGGAAAGAAAAAAGTATCAAGTAACTCTACCTTATACAACAGACTTTGATGAAAATCAAATTCCAACAAAAGCCATAGCAATACAAATAAACCAAGAAATGAAAGATTTTTGCATAAAAGAAATACAGGATTTACTAGATAAAAAATTAATTAGAAAAAGTTCATCACTATGGAGTTGTTCAGCCTTCTATGTAATCAAAAATGCAGAAATAGAGAGATGGTTTAGGTGGTGTTTGGTATCAAAGCCACGCCGGAGCAAGAAGTACTATTTTGACTGAAAGCTTTTTTATTTCAATCTTCTTTTCTGAGTTCTGGTTTTAGTTATTTCATGCATATTGTGTTGATTTTGCTGAGTCCTTGGGAAACAGTCCGTTTGAAGCCGAGGGTTAGGCGTTGTTAGGACACATTTCCCCCTGTAGGTAGAATCTCCACAATTATCATCAGACAAATAGAAACCCCTTATGGAGGAAAAGAAAATTTAACAATTCAAAATGCTTCCATTCTTAAGAAATACTTCCTATTCTAATTCTGGTTCTACTAGTCAATACCCAGTAATCAATGAGAAAAATATACACTATGAAAATATAATCCAAGAAATAGATAATTGAGAAATACCCAAAGTCCCACAAAATCAAATTTACAAAACTTCAACATTTCACGCATTACATTTAAACTCTTTTTATGGATACTTGATTAAAACCAAAGAAAAAGGAATCCCCATACAAAACCAGCATGAAAACATCCAGTTATTAGATCAAGAAACTATCAATAAATTAAAATCTCAAAATTATAATATATTCATTTCGGGTTAATTCAAGTAAGAGCAAAACTTCTGAAAAAAGAAAGGTTAGATACCTCAATATTAATTGTACTAAGAGATAAAAGACATCTCCAATTTAATGATTCGTTGTTAGGAACAATAGAAACAAGTCTGTGTAGAGGACCAATACATTTCAATTGTTTTCCAAATTTTATGGTTTCTTTGAAAGACAGAAACATTTTAAATTCATTAACACTCCAAATTCAAACTCATAATTATAAAATGATGCCTGGATTTGAACCCCTAACAGTTGTTTACAGATTATATTACAAAGCAATGTACTCTGTAATAAACACTAAGGCTTTGATCCATACTCCAAAAGAAGAAACATTGTTAATCCAAACAGATATGACTAGATCACACACTGTCATACCTAAGACAATACAATGGCATGAAGTCCAACTTCCAAACAGATGGAAAATAGAGGGAGCAACAAATTCAGTTCCCATCTGAAATACTGAAATAAATCATGTGGTAGAATTTAGAGATGGTTCTGTAGAACTTGTCTTTAACAGACCACTAAGAATTCCTTCCAGAAGATCTTTTCAAACCTTTAACATAGAATCCCCATCAACCATAGGAACAGACTTTAAAACAGCTAGAGCTTCTGTATCTTTAATACCTACAGTCAAAACAAATTTACAGTCTATAAATAATTCTCTCGATATAAATCAACCTGTTTACAATAAGTAAGAAAATACTCCGTCAAATTCTCCAAATATGTCTCCAACATATTCATCAATGACAAATAATCCAAATCTACCCCGAAATCAAGAAAATGAGTCAAAAATATTTGTTCTGGAAAAAGATTTTGAAATTAATAAAGATTAGTGTAGAAAACAATTCTGCTCAGAAAAAAATAAACAAAAAAGGAAAATCTATTTCAAAAAATATGATCAACAAAAAGAAAAAATATTACAAAACTACTACAATTTTATGGAAAAACATAAAATATTAATAGATTTTTTTCAATGGTTTGAAGAATATGAAGAACCACAAATAAACACTTTAAAAAATACAAGTAAATGGCAAACAACAAAGGAGAAATAGAAACATACCACCCTTCACTTACAGAATTACAATACTCACATAAAAATATAGGTATAAGGGCTACTCCTCTAAGGATGAGATCACCAGACCTAGGAGAATCCATTACCTCAAAAGATATTAAAATGATAGTAGAACAAAATAATTTTACAAATTTAAACTTACATACCATTTCTAAATAGTTAGATACAATTGAAACAAAATTACAACACCCAATCCAGACTCAAGAAATACAAACCTCTTTAGTTCAAAAAGAAGATATAAAACCTACATTCATACCCTTCGAAATACCCAACAAATATCAACAAACAGATAACCAATTTTTATATGAAACGGAAAACAGACTTGGAGCTTTAGAAAGCCAATATTCAGGGATAGTAGCAGATACTCCCCAAAGATACCCAAATTCTCTCATCAATACAATAAAAGAAAAAATCGATTCATCTACAGAAAGATTAGAAAGCCAACAAATTAATAAAATGATCTAGAAAGAATCCAAAAATAACAGCCTCAGACATTAATATAGAAGAAAAACCAACATTGCAAAATAAATATAATGCAAATACTATATACGAATGGAATATAGATGGAATATCAGAATATAACATTCTCAACATACTTCAACAAATGATAATGGTTTCGAATGTATACAAAACACAAAACCAAACTGATCAAATCACAGATCATGCAATAGCATACATGTTAGTCGCTGGTTTTACAGGACAACTAAAAAGATGGTGGGATAATTATCTCTCCACAAATCAACAACAAGAAATTTTAAAAGCTATTAAAAAAGATAATGATGGAAACATTATAACAGACAGCCAAGGAAGAGAAATCCAAAATGCAGTAGCAACATTAATCTTTTCAATATCAAAACATTTCATAGAAGATCATTCACATCTTAGGGATAGAAATTCAGAATTACTGTTAAATTTAAAATGCATAAAATTAACAAACTTCAAATGGTACAAAGATATGTTCATGACAAGAGTAATGCAAAGAATAGATTACAATCAACCATTCTGGAAAGAAAAGTTCTTAGCTGGTATCCCAACACTATTAGGAGAAAAAGTTAGGAATCAAATTCGAGAAAATTACAAAGGAATAATTCTTTATGAAAATTTAATATATGGTGAACTAATAAGCTTCACTCAAAAGGAAGGGCTAAAAATCTGTCAAGACTTAAAGTTACAAAAATAATTAAAAAGAGAAAGAAAACTTTGTACAAAAGAATTAGGATCTTTCTGTCAACAGTTTGATGTCAAACAAGAATCCTCTTCAAAAAATTGTTACTCATCAAAACCTGTGAAACAAAGAAAACATAAAAGAAATCTTCAAGAATATTATAAAACGCCAAAATATAAAAAATACAAAAAAGTAAAAAGAAAAAATAAAGAACCAAAACAAATTGACAGAACAATAAAATGTTTCAAATGTGGAAAAATAGAACATATTTCTAAATACTGTAAAATCAGAAGAAAAATTAACCAACTCTAGTTAGGGAAAGAAATTGAACCAAAACTAAATGAAATTTTAATAGATTCATCAACAAAAACAGAAACTCTTACAGAGTCAACAGAAGAATTACAGATAGATAAAATTCAAACTACATCTCAATCCTCATCAGAAACTGAAACAAAAAATTTAGTTCAAGTCTTAACAAAAGATCAAGAATTCATAATAGCAATCGTAGATAAAATCCAAGATCCAACACTTAAAAAGGAATACCTAGAAAAATTAAGAGAAACTATAAAATCATCAACTGAGAATAAATTGGAAAAGATGACTGAACAAGACCCAATATACAATATTAAAAACAACATTTTTGATCAATATGAAAAAATGAAACCAAAAAAGATAACTGAATAAGAACTAAACTCTGAAATTAGAAAAATAAAATTAAAAATTATTGAATTAAGAAAAGAACAATAAAAACTGAAACAACAAATAACTTTTGAAACTCTCCAAGAACACCATGACACTTCAAAATATGAAGCAAAAGACTCAAAATCCCAAGATTACATGATGGTACTTACAGAAGTAGCTATCCAAAGATATCTAATAAAAATTATCATTCTAATAAATGAAGAATACAAAATAAATACCATAGCACTCTTTGACACAAGTGCTGATCAAAACTGTATAAAAGAAGGATTAATTCCTACAAAATCTTATGACAGAACTTCAGAAGATTTAAAAATAACAAATGGAGAAAAATTAAAAATAACATACAAACTGTCAAATGCAGAGATAATCAACTAAGGAATTAAATTTATGACACCATTCTTAGTGGCCAAAGATATAATACAAGATATAATCCTAGGAATACCATTCATATCCGTGCTAAAACCTTATAAGGTCAAACATCAGGAAATAACTACAAAAATATTGAAAACCAAAATAAGTTTTCCTTTTGTAGAAAAACCAAAAATCAGAAACCTTAACTTATTAAAGAAACTCTCAATCCATGAGGAACAAGTAAATTCCTTAATAAATTATAGGCAAAACCAAAATAACTACCTAAAAGAAGAAATTTCTTTTGAAAAAATTAACCAACAATTACAACTCAAAGAAAATATCCAAAAAATTGACAAAATTAGAAAAAAAAATTGAAGAAACAATTTGTTCTGAAATTTCAAATGCTTTTTGAGAAAGAAAAAAGCATCAAGTAACTCTACCCTATACAAAAGACTTTGATGAAAATCAAATTTGAACAAAAGCCAAAGCAATACAAATGAACCAAGAAATGAAAGATTTTTGCAAAAAAGAAATACAAGATTTATTGGATAAAAAATTAATTAGAAAAAGTTTATCACCATGGAGTTGTTCAGCCTTCTATGTAATCAAAATTGGAGAAATAGAGAGAGGAACACCTAGATTAGTGATAAATTACAAACCTCTAAACAAAGCATTAGAATGGATTAGATATCCGATTTTAGTTAAACAAGATTTATTGCAAAAAATTTGTAATGCAAAGATCTTTTCAAAATACATGGCAAGATTTAGTCATCCTTGCCAATAGAAAAAGAAAATCAACATTCAAATACTAGTTACACAAAGTATTATCCAGAGTCAATTCCAATGCCCCCTAAATTAAGAGATCGAAAAGATAAAGGAAAAGAAGTCAAAAGGGAAGACTCCCCAAAACTCTCTCAAAAACCAATCAGATCATGATACGAAATCTGTACCCAAGAAGAAGAAAATGAAGACCAAAAAAATCCTACCCAGGATCAAAATACCTTCCAAGACACCTAAGACCCAAATGAAATAGACTCCCAAGTCCAAAAATAGATAGAATCTTTATCAAATTCCCCAGACATAGCTTTGGCCTTAGCCTCCAAAACCGAAAAAGACATTCCAATTAAACAAGCAGCCATTGAAGCCCTTCAAAAATCCCAAAGAAAAGAAAAAGTCCTTTACAAACCAAAACCAAAGGACCTACAAAATATTTTTTCATATCAAACACTCACCCAAACACAGTCCCAATCGTCAACCTCAGGTAGCCAAACACAATATTTTCGAAAGAAAAATACCCAAAATATTCTTCTCATTGAAGAAGGATTATACCATGAATACCTCCACATAGCCATAAGAAAAGCCTTTCAGGGATGGCATTACAAACCATGGGATTTACAAAAACCCCAAAAATACTATCAGAATATTTTGGTTCAAATAGGGTCAACCCTTTTTAAACATTACGTTGATCCAAATGATGCAAATCTGATAACCCATTCTACGACTCAATTTTTGAAAGTTTTAAAGCCAATAGATTGGGGGAAAAATCTCAGTCTTTACAAAAACTTTTCTCCAAGCTTTTCAAAATCAATAGACCATTACCCTGTTTTTAACTACTGAGATTACCAATAGGCATGGTTCAATACTTTTATTTATAACAATAACACAACTGTCATTCTTGGTTGATGTTTTTGAAATTTGGCAACAAATACAAATTTTCAAGTTAGTTTTCTCATTGATGAAATTGGTTTGGTTCTTTAAGGAAAATTCTTCCACCCAAAATTGAAGAATTATATTAAAAATTTTCAAACTGTTTTCAACCTGAAGAAGATCAGGCAAATCTGAATACTTCAATACCTTTTTTTTCAAAATTAACAATCTCATGGATAATATCATGGGATTATGCTTATGATACTAATGTCCATTCTAGAGCACCAATGGTCATCAGAACTTTCAGAACAAAATGGTGGTACAAATTCGATGAAAGGAAATACAATCCTCAATACTTGATTTCATGGTTTGAGAAAAATTTGAAACTCTGCAAAAATGCTCAAAGTTCTCAAGTGAATGTCAGATTTTTGCAGGCTAAATCCAATGCCAATGCTAAATTAGATAAGGCCAAGTCAAAAATAAAGTACAAAAAGATAATGGCAGAAATGCTCAATTCTCTCGACTCTGATGAGAAAGAGGAAGAAACAGCTTCATCCAAAGCAACGGCAGACTTGTCTTAAGATGAAGATTACATCCCTCCAAGAAGGAAGAAATGAACACCAAATTTCACCTTCGGAAATCATGCCAACAACACCAAGACAAATTGAGGACACAGCAACAAAAGCAACACGCCTATACTAACAAAAACAAAAGTAAAGGTGTCTGATTATCAAAAGAAAGACCAAAGAGGAATCGACAAAATGAAAGCAGTCGAAAGCAGGCCGAAAGCAACATTGCCAAAAGGTATTCAAAGGGTGACTCTACAGTAAAAAGAAAAGAAAACAGTAGTCTGCACCGACAAATTGAAATTCAAATTGAAATTCAAATGTAAATTCAAATTGAAATTTAAATGTAAAAGGTTGTCTATATAAGACCCTATAAGACAGAAAAGAACTCAAAATTTTCTAGGTACTCTTCCAAATTTCTTCTCTTGTATCCAAAATCTTCTCAAATTGTATCCCATATTTTAATATTATTTCAATAAAAATTATATTTTAATATTATTTCAACAAACAACAAACTGAAATAATAAAATATATATCTGTAATAATGAGAAAAATTCTAAGTTTATTTTTGACACAATTAACCAGTTCTACAATTTATATTTAAAAAATTTCAATTTAGTTATATCTGTAATCTATAATTTATGTAATTTATACTTAGTCTTGTAACAATAAGATTGAATAAAGTTTTAGTGATATATATAGATGTTTAAAATATAAAGAAACCTTAAATTAACATCATCAAAGGGCTTTACTTTATGGTTGATTTTATGATATTAGTCATATAAAGTATAAATAAACTTTTGCTCATGGAGAACACAATTTGTATTAATATGCACAGATCAAATGCTTTTTTTTTTAAAAAAAATGGTATACATCCGTAGATCATATATCATCGTTATTGCTTGCAAAGGTGGATCTTTGCGCTCTAAAAATTTTATATATTATTTTTTTATTAATAAATATGGTGAACTACATACTTATGGAAAAGAATAAAATAAAATATAATTTTAGCTGGCCCCGGAATGAAATGTCTAAATTCGACGCTGAATGCTCACCACAAGTAACAATCAACCTATCACATGTCAGAATTAGAAAAATGTGATAGAATTTATTAATAAATATAATTTTTGAGACAAGGTGATAGAATCAAAGTGGGGCGAACTGCCCATGCCAGGCTCCAATAATTTCACCCCTAGCACTGCCAGCTATTGTCCATTTGTGATATTATTTAGGTCTTTTGTCTTCTTATCCGTATATGCACGAGTAGAATTAGAAA
>NW_018397265.1:5418686-5418828 GCF_002168275.2 Theobroma umbraticum
TAATTCTTTATTTTTTTAATAAATATAATTTTTTATTTACCTTCATTTTCTCCCAAAAAAAATGTTAATCACTTCAAAGGGCCAATTTATAATTCACATGAATTCAACAGCACTTTATCGTTAATCCCACTTTATAATTGAA
>NW_018397265.1:5418899-5418994 GCF_002168275.2 Theobroma umbraticum
TATATAATCAAAAAGTTAAACTTACGAGGAATTATAATTCAGTTACCAATTCTTTTGTTCCAATTTGGTATAAATTTTTAGGACGTAAAAAAAGG
>NW_018397265.1:5419370-5419595 GCF_002168275.2 Theobroma umbraticum
AAAAAACATAAAACCCTCTCTTTTCTCGATAAATAAAAAATTTTTTGCGACAACACGTTACTCTTAATTAATGCTTGATAATGATTGGAATAATTTCTTTCCACCCATGTATCTACCAACCTATCACATCAAATAATATTGGCTCAAACGTCCTGGTCCTTTTCCTTATCTGCAATGAATGCACTGTCTACACTCTCGGTTTCTAAAACAACGTGAGGTTTATAT
>NW_018397265.1:5419605-5419786 GCF_002168275.2 Theobroma umbraticum
ATATATTTTGAAAAATATATTTTTATTATTGTAATAAGTTAAAAAAATAAGCTTATAAGCTTATTAGTACATGAGGAAAGAAAGATATTGTGCAGGAGTTGGGATGTACAGCAATCCTACTACATACGAAATGCGTATCAATACGTAGGTATCAACCTTTCACATAATTAATATAACGGTA
>NW_018397265.1:5420210-5420388 GCF_002168275.2 Theobroma umbraticum
TGAATAAACTTTTACTCGTGGAGAACACAATTTGTATTAATATGCATAGATCAATTTTTTTTTTTTGAAAAAAGCTTTACATGCATAGATCATATATCATCGTTATTGCTTGCAAAGGTAGATTTTTGCGCTCTAAAAATTTTATATATTATTTTTTTATTAATAAATATGGTGAACT
>NW_018397265.1:5420488-5420595 GCF_002168275.2 Theobroma umbraticum
AAATAACTATTTTTAAAATTATAAATATTTTATTTTAAGAATTTTCAACTTTTAAAGATGTCAGTTAGTTTGCAAATACGATGTGGCGCTTTTCTTGTGTAATAATG
>NW_018397265.1:5420605-5420924 GCF_002168275.2 Theobroma umbraticum
TCATATGGTTTCACTTAGTTTGGCTGTATGTTTTTATTTTATAGTTTAATATTCATGAGAGAGTTTGTGAAGTTTTTTTTTCTGTATTGTCCTTGGGTCCATGTGAATGATGTCATTTTGGTTTGGTGGGATAATACTTGGGCATTTGTGGGTATATTGTCTAGTTTCCTGTGTTTTTCCATCGGTTTGATGCTGGAATTTCTTTCTAGCTTAATAAAAGCATATTATCATTTTTCATAAAAAAAATAATGTGAAAATTTCTCTATAATTATCTTCAAAACAAAAAAAAGATAGTTCTACAATTTATATTTTAAAAAAT
>NW_018397265.1:5420934-5421713 GCF_002168275.2 Theobroma umbraticum
TTATATATGTAATCTATAATTTATATAGTTTATACTTTATGGTTGATTTTAAGATATTAGTCATATAAAGAAAAATTTACCCTTGGATTTTATGATTTTGGAGAGCTTAGGAGTATAACGAATTCATGCTTCTAGGCACAAAAAGCAGTCTCGAAATTGGGCCAAAATTTCTTGATGATCTCATTAAAGTTGATTCTCTTTTTATATTTGAGCCACTCATTTTGATAACTGTTAAGATAACCGAGAGAGAAGAAAATGAGGAAAGCAATGATAAAATTTCTGAAATTTATAAATATAAAATAAATAAGTAACCACAAGGTAAATGGAATAAATATAAAATAAATTTTAGGTAAAAATTGAAAATAAAGTACACCTTTTTTTAAGGAATATATTCGTTTGTAATATTGAATATTATCAAGTAATATATATTCTACTCAAAATGATTGGGGGTAAATATTTTATGCATTTGATATACAATATGATCAAAAATATTATATTTGATTAATTAATTGTTGTCGTTATATGTGAGATCGAGAACTCAACCGTTTGATATGAAATATAAAGTGTGATTGACCATTTATTGCCGTTGCAGTTTACTTCTATAATGTGCTCGATATCCCCATTGAAATGTTTACCTTTAATCCAATTGACCACCTGCAAGCAATAAATTTCAGCTTCAGATACTAGCACCCTGTCACTGCAACATGTCAAAAGAGACCGACGTAAGGTGCATACTTCTGCCATCGCAGCATGTGAATGATAGGCAATCCTGGCTTCTC
>NW_018397265.1:5421723-5422222 GCF_002168275.2 Theobroma umbraticum
AAAATCTCCACTAAAGTTTCGTACTATAAAGCCTGCCCCCAACCACTTTCTCACCATTTACATCAAACACCGATGCGTCACAATTTAGCTTAAAACTAGCTAGCCTCCTCCATCGTCATTCTTCAACTAAATCACCACTACAGCATTACGAAATTGTAAACTCATTTCATTGCCCAATTTCACTATCTAATACGGTAACCTCTTCTCATTTTTAAAATTGCAAAGTTTTAGCCTTTCCAAAGAGCCCACACAATGTACACAATCTCCTCCATTTCTACTTTATCCATTTGCTGCAACAACAGCCTTATCCAATCTCCAACCCAGGCATATTGATTGGATATGTCTTTAAAACCCATTTAGTACAAAGCCAAATTGCTCTGGCAAATGTACATTCACACAATATGAGCATGTGCTTCCAGTTCAATTTCAATTTGAGTATGTTTGTAATCTATAATTTATATCATTTATACTATATGGTTGATTTTAAGATATTAGTCAT
>NW_018397265.1:5422322-5423018 GCF_002168275.2 Theobroma umbraticum
CATCATCGTTTCATATCAATAATTCATCCCAAGGTTGGGCCACCTTGTTTTCTTTTTTTAAAGTTAGAACCACTTTCATTCAATTGCATGGTTTATGAGATGAAGACCAAAATCGACAGCAATGATGGACATACGGACAAAAAGATATTATATTAAATTATGTCTTAATCATGTTAAATACGATTAATTTATTTAAAATATATTTAAATATATTTAATTAATTATAATAATCATGTTATCGTATTTAAATGTATATAAGTTAGACGTTTAATATTAATGATAGATTTTATTAATATGAAAATGAATTTTATGCATGTTATTTATGTTAAATTTTATTATATTTAATGTTATTATTATTTTATTATAATTATTTTTAATTATTGATTTTAAATTTTAATAATAAAATTATATTTAATTGTAAATATTTTAAATTAATCATATTAAACATATTAAGAAAAATTATGGTAATCATATTTATTAATCGTGTCGTATTGTATAAAAAATCTTGATAGTATTTATAAACATAATAATCGTATTGTGTCATGTTATACGATTATTAAATATATCTGTGTACATATTTTAGATGTTGATACAAATAATTATTCGTATCGTATTCATGTTTAGCTTTATCATTAAATGCTGTAAAAAGATTTTGTTTGATTAAAGTTTTTATTACTTGTTATTGGTTACTTATGT
>NW_018397265.1:5423203-5423374 GCF_002168275.2 Theobroma umbraticum
AAAAGGAATTATATATATTAAATGTATAATTTTAAAAAATTTATTGATTTCAATGTCAAATATATTTATTTTTATCCTTTTATCTTCAACATTACTTACTAAAGTCATAAGACTCACGATCAACGTGTGCCTAATTAATTCTTTCCGTTCATATATCCATCACACCAAACA
>NW_018397265.1:5423667-5423808 GCF_002168275.2 Theobroma umbraticum
ATCAGTTCAATCCAAAGCTGTGAAGAGATAATTAAAGTTAAACCTATCGCATCAATAATGTTGGACAAGATTTTCTTTGTCCTTCTCCTTTATCCTCAATGAATGCACCGTCGATTTTTAGCATAACGTGACCACTATATC
>NW_018397265.1:5423908-5424324 GCF_002168275.2 Theobroma umbraticum
ATAACTAATAAAGATAACTACGAGAAGAAAATGACAAAAGCAATGATATAGTTCCTGAAGTTTATAAGAATGGTAGCCTAAACAAGTGATCACAACGTAAAAGCTATAAAAATAAAATAAATTTTAAGGAAAAAAAATTGGATAACATTTTTAGCCATACTTTTAACTGTTTTTACTAAGAAAATTAAAATTTAGACAAAATTATCTTTAATGAAACTGACACATTTGTTTGGTTCCGCGCCTCAAGCAAAAACCTATTAACGGGTCAAGCATATTTACAAGCTGTGTAACTCCTCAGCTCTCATCGACAGACCGTACATCTCCTTAGAAGCAATTCTATAAAAAGCATTCCTTACGAATTCAACTTACGACCATTTTTCGCAATGGTAAAAGCATTTTGGAGTGGTTATTATTCG
>NW_018397265.1:5424334-5446561 GCF_002168275.2 Theobroma umbraticum
GCTCACATGTTGAGTAATGAGAGAAAGTTCATATTACGCAGAGAAAGGTATAATATATTTTTATTTTATTTTGAATCACGCGGAGAAATGTTTTTAGGGCTATTGTTATTCTTCATGTTTTTCATTTATGATTTTTGAGTATAAACCTACGCCTATTCCTTGTTCATATTGATATTCTTACTGTTTGAAATTGTTGAGTATAAACATGAAGGTGGTATTGTTGGAGTCAAAACGTGACCGAGCATGCGTGACTAGTTAATATGTATGCGTTATGACCCTTTGAAAGGAAATGGGTTTAGGGTTTAGATATTGTGTGACTAAGGGCTTGCTTACATGGTTGGCACCTTATGCATGACTAGATTTTGGTATGGGGTCACTTAGGGTGTGCATAATTGCATTAAGGTTTAATATTACGTGACTGGTTGATATTACGTGACTGATTGATAGGTCATTGCATGACAGCATGACTGGATTTTGGCTTGGGGTTAGAGTGTGTATGATTGCATTAGAGTTTAACATTGCATGACTAATTAATAGGTCTTTGCGTGACTTGTTGATAAGTCATTGCGTGACAACATGACTGGATTTAGGCATGGGGTTAGGGTGTGCGTGATTGCATTAGGGTTTAACATTGCATGATTGGTTGATAGATCATTGTGTGGCTGATTGACAGGTCATTGTGTGACAGCATGGCGTCACTTATGCTGTGCGTGATTGCATTAGGGTTTAACATTGTGTGATTGGTTGATAGGTCATTGCATGACAGCATGATTGGATTTAGGAATGGGGTTAAGGTGTGCGTGATTGCATTAAGATTTAACATTGCATGTTTGGTTGATAAGTCATTACGTAGCTTATTGAGAGGTCATTGTGTGACAGCATGACTGGATTTAGGCATGGCATCACTTATGCTGTGCATGATTGCATTAAGGTTTAACAGTGCATGACAGGTTGATAGGTTTTTGCGTGACAGCATGAATGGATTTAGGCATGGGGTTATGGTGTGCATGATTGTATTAGGATTTAACATTACGTGATTAATTGATAGGTTATTGTGTGACTACATGATTGGATTTAGGCATGGCGTCACTTATGCTGTGTGTGATTGTATTAAGGTTTAACATTACATGACTGGTTGATAGGTCTTTACGTGACTTGTTGATAGGTGAGTGAATATTGTTCAGGCATGGTGTCACTTAGTGTGTGCGTGATTCGATTAGTTGTTCTTAGCATTGCATGACTTGTTTATAAATCATTGTGTGATTTAATGGTAGTAATTGTGTGACTTATTAATAGGGCATTGAGTGATTGTTTTTGTATAAAATTGCGTGAGTGTCATAACTCTATGAAATTTATCTGTATGGCAATGCATGATCAACATTTTTTTAGGTCAACTATAATGCTTTAATATATATATGTCTATTTACTTAATAATCCATGCTCGACAATTGCATTAATTATTCTATTTCAAGGTTGCTTAAAAACAACTAAAATTATTGTGAAGGTCATTTTTTTAGTAAGCTTTTAAGGAGGGCTATTTCTCAAAAATTCCTCTTTTTTTTTTAATCTATAATGATGGTATTAACTAAAATGGGAATGTTATATGTTTTATGTTATAGATGGCTAGCATAGGAACAGAGTAGGATAATGTGGAATCTTTGCTTTGTGTGCCAAGGCACTGGTGGGGGTTCAACGCTAACATTAACATCCACTGTAAGTGGTCACATTTGCATGTGATACGTGAGATGTTGTGCAAAGTGAATGAGTTAGAAGCCCTGAAGAAAATATGCTTTGGGCATATGATGGATGTTGAATTATAGAAGAATTTATTCTATGCCATTCTCATGCACAACCTAATGCTGCGCAGAATTAATGAACCCGACACCATCAAGGGTGAGTTATGGTTTGCCATAGGCAAAACGAAGGCCTAGTTTTCGAAGACGTAGTTATGCTCAGTGACAGGATTGAAGTTTGGTGCCCTACCGACCCTGAATATCAATCCCTACGAGGCTGTCCTTAGAGGAATTCATCAGCGATATTGGGGACTAAAGAACGAGATCCAATAAGTTTTACAAACATTCAAGGGAGGACAATTTTAGCAAGAGGGAGATACAACTAAGATGGCCCCCGCTTTTATTGTGAATAATGTTTTATTCGGTTAAGACTACAAACGACCAGTGATTCCATGGTTGTTGTTGCTAGTTGAGAACATTGACAACTAGAATGCGTTCCCATGGGGTGCATATGTTTGGAGTCTAACCGTCGATTACTTGATGAGGAGTTTCGAACCTTCAATGGTGGGAGTAGCAGAAAAGAAACGTTACCACATATACGAATTTATATGGGTGTTTTAGGTAGTGTGCCATACCCTAATGTTTATCATTATTCTTTTCATGTAAGATTTTATGAGGTGAGTAAAAAATGTTTCACAATAGATAGGTAATTTTGAGTGTTGGAAGCAATTCTTGAAATTTGAAGCTTCTTTGGAAAGCAGCGTCAGTCTGGACAGGTTTGTCCAAGAATGTTGAAATGGTAGTGTGATGAGAGGCATATAGGCTTCCACACCAATATTGCAAGTTTAGAGAGAGAAGGCAAGGTGAGTAAAGAAACCATATTTCTTTATTTTATTAAATTTAATATTTTTTGTCATAGGGTCTTAAGGGTTAAACCTAATGGCAATATACGTTTTAGTGTAGTTGTGCACAGTCAAAACATTAGAGCCAATTGCGAAAGAGATGTTGATCACATATTAGGTCTATATTAAAGTCAATATCTCCGAAGGGCAACAATACGTTTCATTATGGAAGTTGAAAGGTTGATCAAAATTCACTTCCCAGCAAAGGAGGAAGATAATGGACCATAAATAAAAAAGTACGATAAGATGAGACGTTAAGTGAAGATGCTCCATGGATGAGGAGGTCTATTCCCAATTCGCTGCTGCTGAAGCCCCAGGTGCTGCCGAGGCACTTGATTCTCCTCTTGCAGCTCTTCATGTTGCTTCTTCTGCTGCTCCTCATGCTACTACTCTTGCTGTAATTACTGTGACTCCTCACGTTGCTCGTCCTTCTACTTCTGCTGCTGCCATTCATGCTCAAGCATGCAACCCGTCATTGCATCTTCAATTGACTACGAGCTTTAAGTGAGAGATGCAACAGATGCAGACACAGTGGAAGAAAGACCCACAATCAATACGAATGGAGATGCAGATGGACATGCAAGTGTAGATGCAGTCATTACGAACGGAGGTTGACCGAGACATGTATATGCATATGCATGCAATGTAGTTGGAGATCTAGCGGGCAATGCAATTTGGGATCCAACGAGCAATGCAGTTGCAAATTGAATACTACATCTGCATATCCAACAGTCACTGTAAGGGCTGGAGGATTGAATTATCGATCAGCTGATTGACCGTTATGAGGTATGAGCTTTTATCTTTTGTCATTACATGAGTTATAACATGTAGAATGTATGCACTATTCTAATGTGTTTAACTTTTTCAACAATTTAAAATCAATCGATGGGTGAAAGGATGGTGCCCGCAATAAATAGGGCAGCAATACTGGGGTTGATCTTGACGATGTAAGTGGCATAAATCAATCAACTGCATTGACTCCAACCTCACCTCTCGCTGCCCCAATTGAAAATCATCCTGCGAGTAGTCCAACTATAACTTTCTCACATCCTGCTCCTATCCCATCTTCATTAAAGGTTCCCAGCATTGTCAACGCACACCTTCTCTTGAGGCTCCACTTCTATCTCAGGTCAAAGAGGCACCTCACCTTGCGAATAGTCTAACTATAACTTTTTTGTGTCCTACTCATGTCCCAACTCCACCAGAGGCCTCCCCACATGGTGAGATCAGACATTCTCTTGAGGCTTCACCTCCACCTCAAGTTAAAGATGCACGTGTGAGCTTAGCTAGCAAATACCTTTGAAGCCCATACGTTAACCCGTTATTAGTCCAACGCTAAGCGAAAGATGATTAGAAGGATAGATTCGAGTCCTTCATGAAAAACGAGCAAGCCAAGTAAAATGATAACAATACACAATATTAAGTTTAACAGTTCTAGGGTATTTTTTCCATAAACCTTTTAACTTGGGTATTATAAATATGCAGAGTTAACATTCTGGGCATTGAAGGACAAGAGGGCCCTAAATTTTTTTGACGATTGAAGATGTCAACTAAGTTATTAGACAACCAACACATTGACGCATGCATTAACGTTATGTGTAAGCGGATATGCAAACACCATCCACAACTTTACAAATAGAGGATATGCATCGTTAATAGCTACTTCTATGTAAGTACATTATATTTTAATGAGTTGTAATTATTCAAATATATGAGGTGTGTATTAGTTAATGGCATTTAACTATTATGCATAACATAATTGACAGCTCATTTTGCTAGGTCTGAGCCAAGAAATGAAGCCTCTGCTGACTGATAAGACATTGAAGAAGACTAAGGCAGTATTGCCAGACCATGTGCTTGAGTATGCGATAGGTGGGAGTCCTTTGTGGGGTTTACCATGGCACAAGGTTGACTTAATTCTCGTACCATGCTTTTTCGACAGCCATTGGGTGGTAGTGCACATCAACTTGATAAATTAGAGTATGACGTTAATCGACTCGTTGTACAGTCGAACAGATGCAATGAAGTTCGGCTTGCATGATAAGTATATGAGTCCATTAACAACAATGTTTCCCATTATATGCCACCAGGTCAAGTACTTTGTCACATTATGTCGTCAAAAGCGATCTTTGACGTGGATGAGGTATAAGTTAAATATAAAAACCTCGATACAGCAAGATTCATACAGTTACAGGGATTAGGTTGTTGCCTTGTTGCAGCGGTTGATCAGTTTAGAGGATCATACCTTGAAGGCAAACGCCATAGACAGAATTCGAAAAAATTTTACCTTTGAGATTTTTGCAAATAGCGTGACTTGTTAATATTTTTAATTTGTTTATATTTTTTCAATATGTAAATAACATTGTTCTATATCATCTTTAAATTATTCTTTGGTGTATCATTTACAAAATATTCTTTTTTGTATCATTTAACAAAGAGAAAAGCAATAAGAACAGTTTGGTATTCATTGATGTGAAAAGCATACGGGTCCAATAACAGCATTGTTTTTTTCTTATTCATATCTTAAATTTTGTTAGTATTTTACGTAATTTACATGCCAGAGTTTTTGAGTTTGCATATGCCAACCACTTGACTTTATAGCCTATATGACATGTTGAATTGCATTGCATGACATAGGCATGTAATCAATCGATATTGAATTATGTGAATGCTGGATATGGAATCGTGTGACCAGTTGATATTAAATCGTGTGAGTATTTTATATGGATTCATGCGACTACTAAATTTGAAATTAAGTAACTAGTTAATATGGAATCGCATGCCTAATTGATTTGGAATTACATGAGTAGTTAAGATTTAAAATCGTGTGACTAGTTGATATTGAATAACGTGAGTCGTAAATATGGATTGGCGTTACTAGTTATTATGGAATCACGTGAGTAATAAATATAGAAATGTATTACTTGTTATTATGAAATCGCGTGACTAGTTGATATTATAGAATCACATGAGTAGTAAATATGGAGTTGCATCATTAGTTATTATGGAATCACGTGAGTAGTTATTATGGAATCGCGTGACTCTTTGATATGGGACTGTGTAACTCACTTATTGTGTGTCATGTTCTTTGAAACAAGGTAAGCCAATTATGATGGACAATATCAAACCATAACCCAACCCCAAGCACTATCATAACATAATATTCAGTTGAATACCCTAAACCCTTAACCAGAAGTATGAGTGAACACATGAAAGTTAAACCACATGTTGAGCGAATTAAAAAATATATATACCGCAAATTGTTTAGCGAACAAATTATAGTATCCATAATCCAATTAATTCACAGCTCACAAAATATAAATCTTCATCTGCTATGCTTGACTCAGCCAAAACCAATGACAGCCATAATGTGCATGCATATTAAATATATTGTGCTTTTATTGAATTGTTTAAAAAGATAAACAAATTTTAAAAGAGTACAACGCATTTGATGATCCCACAATATTATCTTAAGAGGCATATAGGTTGATGCTGGCTATTGTTAAACGTCTGAATATCATCTCCAAACTCTGTCAAACTCAAGTTCAAATAGTATTATTCAATGCAAATGCCAATGGTCAGTTGGAAACAATCCCTAACAATTGACGTCTGAAGGGCCACTATCTTCAGGTACGACACCCATAACATTCTCAGAGTTTCTAGTTAGCATTAGACAATTGTTTTATGTGTGCCCAAGTTGTCTGCAAATTGAACATGCCTTGGGTCGTCATCATCGTTGAGCCATTAGCTGAGTAAATGATGTTTCTTAGTTTGTCGATGGACCAACAAATGGAGTTCAAAAATTTTGTCTATTATGACCATAGCTCTTGCATTGTGAACATCTACATCATCAACTGCTTTCCCTAGTTGATGGAATCTTTTTCCTCCTAGGTCTTCCTATTTGACATTGCCAAGTTGGTGGCAAAACGACAATTTGTTGAATGTCATGAAGGATGTCCCATTCACTGGGATGCCCAACTGGGTGAATGGAATCGCATAACACTCCACCCAAGACCAAGTCTTCTAATAGTCTGAGTAAAATTTAATGGCTGCACGTTTGCACTTACTACCAAAGCAATGAAATCACAGTTGGTGAACAATGTAAAAATTCAATTCATTATGCACAAAATAAGAAATCATGATTATTCATACCTTGTTACTGCCATGGCATGTGTGTAGGGGAGTAGATCGATCTGGAACTCACTACATGAACATATCTTGGTGGACAAGTATCTATGTCCTTACACCTACCTATAACTTGAAACTTCACCCAATTGATTGGTTGTATTGAAAAGTGACATGCTTCATTGAACCGTGTGTTAAACAGATCAGTAGCCTAAAGGCTGAAAGCATTGTCAAATTCAATGCCTCATTATGCCAATCATGGAACCAACATTAAGACATGCGTCTAATGCACTTGATCAAGACGGTTATTGGCATTTTTCTTGCATGCCTCAAGAAGGACTTAATAAACTCCACAATGTTGGATGTCATTAGCTTGTATCGCCTTACTAGTGATCGTGCACATGGCCATTTCTCAAGTCTTAATCTCATAAGATGGTCATAAGCAAGCTTGCAAAGCTATTTCAACTGATTCATATATTTGTTAAAATTGACGAGCTTATAGCAGTTGGCAGCCAAGGTGAAAATCACAACAACATCTTCTCGTTTGAACATGTTTTTAACATTTTTATCTAAATGGTAATTACATAGACCGTGATGCACGTCATTGTACACTTTCTCACTACATTCTTAATGCCAAGATGCTGATCGGAAATGAAAATTGCATTTTCAGGACAACCAATCGTATGACACAATTAGTTAAGAAACCACGACGAAGACTCTTCATCCTCCACGTGGCCACTACCAAATGCAACTGGATATATCTGCTCATTCGAATCTTTGCATACCACCACAAACAAAATACCCTTGAATCTCCCTTTCCAATGTGTGGCATCGATAGCAACTACAGGATGCATTACAGTGCTAAAACCCTGGATACATGACCCGAACATCCAGAAATAATATTTAAAGCATTGTTCCCTATTCGTAGTGACACCTGTGACAATATCGGGATTTTCACGTTCCAACATATGGAAATATGAGGGTAGGAGTTGGAATGACTCTTCCGAAATACCGAACTCAAGACTTTCTGCATACTTGTTCGCTTAACAAGCCTTACCATATAGGCATTGCAATCCCCACTTACGATTAATCTCTTCCATTATTTCCTTAGGCCTCAATGGGGTTATATAATTTCCTTACAGCTTGGTAGAGATAAGCTCACCAATTAACCTCGAGCTTGCAGTCAAGTACCCATATTGTAAACCATCAATAGTACACGTGTGTACCTTCTACAATGTTCAAAGTTGCCAATATTCTCCCTTAGGCAACTTTGCTACACGTAAAGCAAACTTGCGTGTCTTCTCCTTACAACCAACCTCAATACGAGCATGACATAACTTTTTAACTCTAATCTTAAAATGATCTTTTAGTACCAACATGCTCAAAGCTCATTACAATTCAGCCTTCGATGGAAACACTTTTTTATGATATAAGTGATCGTCCATTGATTTGGATTCCTCACTCGTAACTATTTGGAAAGATATCATATATATCCCAAGAATAATCCATTAATGAGATACCCTTGTATCTACCTTTTTCTTGATCACTATCATCAGGTGAATGAATGCCATTCTCTGGTGTGATGGCATTGTCGTAAATAGGGTCGATTCCCTCAACATCTTCTAATTGAACAGTTGTGGAATGGTCGTCGCACTAAACCTCTTCTAACACAACAGTTGTGGCATGTCCTGTTCTGCCATCTACATGATTGCAACCCGAAATGTTGTTGTGCTCACCCTTATTGTCCTCTGAATAATCATCATTTTTGCTAACGTAATCATCTTCACAGTCATCATGCAACTCATTGTTCTAATCCGCCATATCGTCCTCTTCAACATCATCTTCAATCTGATCAGATGCATCGTCATCACTCACAACTATCACAATGTCGTTTGCAAATGACAATGGACCCACTACATTTTTGAGCGATGGTTGCGTTTGTTGCAAAGTATCAAGTATTTCATTCAACGCACATTCTGATAGGAATTGTGCAAACATCATTTGCAAACACCTCATGTATGTGTTGGGCTACTCAAACTCAAGAGGATACGTCAAACGTGATTGGCATGGTTGTTTGCTAGGAAATGCATACTGTGGCATGTCAGAATAATTAACATTCTGTTGTAGGTGATTACTATGTTGGATACCATGTTCATGTGGAATATCATTTGCATTTTATTCCTTAACTATCACAAACACAACAATTGCCTTCTCATCTCGCAAAATACTTGCTACATCTTCATCATCCCTGATAATTGAGAGCGAAACCCCTATGGCATGACTAAGCGATGCATGTAACTCGATTTTATTATTATGTGAGTTGACCCCAACAATCTCTTCAACCGGCTTCACTAAGCCCAAAAATGACAAATCACTCCTAACACCTTTCACTTGTGTCTCACCACCCTTGGAAGTATCATCGACCCAATGACCACTGTATGCAATCATAAGCTTCACATTTGACAGGCCACTGAAATTTAATAGAAAATAAATGTCACAATCAGTCAATTAATCAAAACTTGCCTCTCAATGCATAAAAACTACTTATGCAATGCCTAAGTCATGGAATAACATAAAGTCAGTCTCACAATGTCTAATACATATTTATGCAATGCTTAAAAACTAGAGAACAAAAGCCTCAAAACAAGAGATGAATTACACAAGTCATGCACCACCAGTCTCGCAATACCTAATAATAAGTCACTCAATACTTAATATCCACTTACATTATGCCAACATAACTAGTCACGTACTGGCCTAATGTCAGGCAATACATAACAACAGATCACGCAATATATAAAAATCAGTCACACAATACTTAAAAACTAGTGAACAAAAACCTCAAAGTAAGAGATGAATGACACAAGTCATACACCCCCAGTTTTGCAATACCTAATAATAAGTCACTTAATGCTTAATATCCACTCACATTATGCCAATATAACCAGTCACGTACTAGCCCAGTGTCACGTAATACATAATAATAGGTCACGCAATATATAAAAATCAGTCACGTAATGCCTAAAAACTAGTGAACAAAAACCTCAAACAAGAGATGAATTACAAAAGTCACGCACCACCAGCCTTACAATATCTAATAATAAGTCACTTGATGCCTAATATCAACTCACATTATGCTAACATAACCGGTTACGTACTAGACCAACGTTACGCAATACATAACAACAAGTCACGATATACATACAAACTAGTCACGTAATGTTTCAACAGAAGATATGCATTGCACAATTCATGCAGCACCTATATCCTAGTCTCGCAATACATAATAATAGGTCGCGCAATGCCTAATATCCACTCACGTTTGTTTCTCTTATATTAATAGAAAATTAAGAAATTAGGATAAGTAACCATGTTATTCAGCATAATATAAATTAAACCAACAAAATATTTGATCAATCAATATTTTTATTTTATTCATTAGCCAAAATAAAAGCAAATGATACCAAAAGAAATATGAAGCATAGTTCATTTCTTCCAAATCTCATATACTATTTCATAAATTTCAGCTAGAATCTTGTTATTGCCCAGAATTTTTGTCTCCAGAACTTTTGGCCTAACCATCAAGTTATCCATCAACCCACGCCTGTCTTTCTCCATTTTCTCAACTTTGTCCATCAACTTGACTAGATTTGGTGCAACGTTGTCAAGGATATCCTCTTCAATAACAACCCCTTTCCTACTTTAAACTCTAGAACATTTAGATGCCATTAGAATTTAAAGATTTTCATTCAGTGATTTTGATTAAAATGGATAATGGTTCCCTTTATTTATAAGCATGAATGTGGACTCTTGGTAGGGTGTTCAATGGTTTTAGGCTTATTTTCTGATGCATGGTTAGTTCGTAAATCAATGCATTAAGTGCTTTAAAGAGAAATTTAGCGTTCTGTGTCAGTCGAATCTGGATAGTTTTCTACACCGATATAAGTGGAATTAAGAGGGTTGAATTGGTTATTAAGCATTCTTAATTCTCTTCTAATACAAAATTTGTTATTAAGGAGGTTAAATCAATAAACAATCAGCTTCAGCATTAGGTAGATAAAACAATGCAATTACTATAAATAAGTCACATAGTGCCTACAAACAAGTCACGCAATGCACAACTAATGCAATTCCTATAGTCTACTATCGCATTACCTCCTATCTAGTCCCAAATTGTTTAATATTCAGTTACGTAATGTCAAATAAAGAAGTTATGATTCTTAATATACAGTCACACACCTTAATACCCAGTGATGTAATGCCTATCAAATATTCATGTATCACCTAAATATTTATTAATTTCGCTACTCTTAGTCAGATTTAAGTTTCCAAACTCATATTATTTACCCATCAACTTTTGCGTTCTATGAATATAAAAAAATAAATCTAAGAACCCATACTTGAATGTCATTTATGCACTTTGAGATGGTGAGAAATTTGGATAACGATATAGACCTCGATGGCATTGGAGAGCTAGACAGCGAGATATATACCCTGATGGTATTGGAGAGCTAGATGGATAGATAGCTAAATCGAGATTTAATTTTGAAATTTTTATCTGAATGACGAGAGAAGATAAAGAAATCGGGATCACTTAATTTCGATTAAATAGTTTAAAAGGTATTCTTATAAAGTGATACGATAAATTATTTAAAAATAGTTAAAATTATAATAAAGGTCATTTTTAAATGATTTTATTACGAAAATTATTTTTGATAATTTTTTCTATATTCTATTTGAAATGAGTGGGGTAATTATTTTATGCATTTGATATACAATCTAAGCAAATTGTTACAACCAATCAATTAATTTTGGCAAGTAATGCCAAGCCTCCCTATTGTTAACTAGAGCTGTTAATATGGGCTGACCCGGCCCATCCCGACCCCAGCCCTTATGGGCTGAAAAAATATGAGTTGGGCCAGGTCAGCCCATTTTTTATATGGACCATCAAAACCTCAACTTAGCCCACCCCTTGTTAGTCCATGGGTTAGGTTGGACCAGCCTATTTTTAGTTTTTTCAAAAAAAAAATTAGTTTTTATAATTCTACCTAACAAATTTTTTATTAATAAATTTGTTTTATGATTTAATTCATAAATTGAATAATAAAAACATATTACAAATAAACAAATTACACCAAATATAAAAACATAAATAAATTACATAATAAAGTTTAAATCTTTAATACAAACTACTATCTCATTAACATAAGTATATAACCAAATAATAAAAATTTCAAGACTTATTTATATCCTTCTCAATCTTCATTCTCAAGTAAAACATTTAAATCTTGTTTAGACAGTAATGATGTCTCAATGTCTGAATTATTATTAATTTATCATCTAATATTCATTACCATAAAAGAAAAAGAGATAATAAATTTTAATCTAAATTAAAAATTTTAATTTAACAAGTGAAAATTAAAGACATTGAAATATATAAAATAAATAATATTATTGATAACTAAATTATTAATTTTATATAATTAAATATATAAAATTATTAAATTAATTAAAATTATTTTTTTCTGACCTATTGAATTAGCCCTACCCTAGCCTACATCAGCCCACTGATTTGGTGGGCTGACCCATTTAGGCTTAATTTTAATATAGACCAAAATATTTCAACTCAACTCATTTCATATTTAATAAAAAATAAATCGACTTTATGGGTTAGACCCATTCTGACAGGTCTATTATTAACCATAGCACTGCTAGCTATGATCCATTTGTAATATATTATTTGGTTTTTTTTTTTTTTGTCCTCTTATCTGTAACATAACATACGTGCCAGGTGATATAAGATCTTGTCATCATGGGTCTTGTAAAGTTCCTCAATAAATGCACAACGATTAAGATAAAGCGTATGGACAAAAAACAATGTCGGTATTGTTTATAATTTATTAATTTTGTGAGAATGGACAGCAGACATAAATGATCAACAAAGTAAAATGATTTATTCTTGTAATTGGTTTATACATATATAATCAAAAAGGAAAATTTATGAGGAATTATAATTCATTTTATCAATGTTTTTGTTCTAATTTGGTATAAATTTTTAGAACTTAAAAAAAAGGAAAAATATTTTTTATTAAATGCTATAAAAAGATTTTCTTTGATTAATATTTTTATTACTTGCTATTTACTTTTTAGTTTTGAAAAAAATTTATAAAATAAAAACAAAAGGTCAACAACTATACAATAATTAAATTAAAATGTATGAATACTTAAAATGTAACACAAATTATAACTTAATTAACTAGTCTATTAAAATTAAAATCATGTGTTTTATCACCTAAAGGAATTATATATATATATATATATATATATATATATATTCAAGATCATTTCATTGGTTTCTCTATAAGTTGGGATGAGTCTATCCTATCCCTTGTGGGTATGTAACAATTTTTTAAAAAATGAAAAATATATATTACACTTTTTTTAAAAAAATGTATATATATTTTTTATTATCTAAAGATAAATTTATTTATTTTTTATTTTAATAAATAAATAAATAAATCCTTAACGATGCGGCAACGCACATATCACTAAAATGTTTTCTTGCTTTGTTACTAAAGTCATTTGTGTGCATATAATTGGAATAATTTCTTTTCACCTTTGTATCTATCAACCTATCACATCAATAATGTTCGACTAAATTTTCTTTGTCTTTTTTCCCTATCCTCAATAAATATTTAAATTATTTTTTATTATACAATGTTTAATATATTATTATTTAATCATAAATATTATTTTTTAAATATAAAATGATAAAAATTCTAAATTTTTTAAAAATTAAAAATATTTTATTTTTAGAGTTTTTAATTTTTAAATTTCTTATTTAATGAATTTATATGATTTAATTCACTAATATTATATAGAATTTATATATGCCAATACAGAAAAGATAAACCCAATTATTAAACTTGTTAATAGATCAATAAATACCAGTCATGTTATAAAGATTACAATAACAAGACTTTCAAACAAATTAAAACATCATTTAAAATAGTTGATCATAATTAAGAAACAGTCATGTTATAAAGATTATTGTCTTCTTTGTTGATTCGTTTTTTCTTATCGATAAAGGAGAAACAGATGCCTTAGCACTATTGGTTTTATTTCTCAACAATAGTGCGACTTCTTTATTTGAGATGCCTTGTTACTATCAATACTTTATTTTTGAATATAAAATAATTAAGAAGACAAAACAAAGTTTGGTAGATAAATCAAAGGCTGCATATTATCACGTGGAAACATTTAAATGAAATGAAAATACTGTGTCTCACTCGTTGGTTTCCATAGGTACATCATGAATCAACAAATACGACATAGAGTTTTTCTTTTCCAATAATGCGAAAAATTCTAAACTTATCTTTGAAACAATTAATCGGTTCCACAATTTATATTTAAAAAATTTCAATTTAGTTATATCTGTAATCTATAATTTATATAATTTACACTTAGCCTCATAACAATAAGATTCAATAGGCTTAGGAATATAACAAAATGATGCTTCTAGGTTGAAAAAACAGTCCAGAAATTGAGCCAAAATTTCCTGAAGATCCCATTAAAAATGGGCAGTTTAGGTTTCATATTTTAGCGATTGAAAAGTTTAGGCATTAGTTCTTGAATTTAAATCGAACAACCTTGTCATTTAAAATTTAAATTTAATGATACTTATAATTATAATCTAACTTTATACAAATGTAATTTATCACTTTTATATACTTTCTAATAATAAAATAGGGTAAACTTCTCATTCACTACTTGTGATATAGCTTTTTCGTACATAACACCTTGAGATTACTATTTTTCCATATAAAATTTTATGTTTTAGTTCTATTCCCAAAGGGATAACAATGTTAAAATTTCAATTAATTTTTTATAACCAGACAATAATAATTTTTGTTTTAATTTTTTTATTTTATTTATTTAATTAAAACAATTTTCAACAAAAAATTATTCATTTGCATCATAGTTGGTCTAAGAATGACATCATATAAAGAGAAGAAATGGTTTCCTTTTGTTCTTATCAATATTTTCAGTTTCATTATTTTAAGTCCCATAAAGAATACAATTCATGCAAATATTCCACAATTTTGACAAAGTTTGTATTCTACTTCTAACTCCAAATCTCTCTGCATTTTCCTTCTCCTTCAACATACACAGGAAATAGAACAGAGTAGGCAAGAATGGAGGGGCACACGAGAAGAATGCGTCCCTATATAAATAATTCTGTAGTTTTTTTTTTCTTTTTCGGCTTATTCATCAAGGAACTGAATAGTAGTACTAAGAGGAATTTTAACTTGGCATTGGCTTGTTCTCGAAAAATGATCTGAAAAGGATAAAGCCTTGACAGGGCCAATGGTGTGAAACCTCATGACCTGCTCCAGTTACTGTTACCAATGCCGGCCCTTTATATTTTATTATAAAAATGAATTAAATGAACAGAAAAAATGAAAGAGGGAAATTTGAAAACAAAAATAAAGATTAAATCTTTTGAACCTGCTTCGAATTTAAAGATGAAAACACTTTCTTTCCTACTACCCTTTTTGGAAATACAACTAAAACACAAAGTTTTATATTAAAAAAAAAAAACTAACCTCAAGATGCTACGTGGATATTATTGCATGCATCCTCAATACAAATGTCTTTTGTACTATTATATGTTGCTTCTTGTACTGGTATTAATGTAAGCTCATTGTGCTGTCTTGGTGTCACATACGTGTTACCTTGCATGCATTGTGGTAACCATATGCTCGACACTTTTTAATATTATGAACAAGTGTAATGAATGTGACAGCAGTATATAATCTTGTAATCAAGCATATGAATATAGATAGCCTTTGGTATCACTGTTTTCTTCATTTCTCTTTCATCTCTGTTCTTAACATTTTAAAACAGAAACATTCATGAGTTTCTAAGCGAGTCCTTCGCGCTTGTTTCTATCAAAAAGATCATCACAAAAGATGTTTGTGGAGTTTACTTAATAAAATATTATCATAAAGTTGATATTTAATTAAATTAGTTTTTAGATAAGTTGCAATATAATTGATTTTTTTTTTTGAATTATCAATGTTAACGGGAAAACCTGAGATGGTATGGAGATATTCGCTCACATCAGAATGAGATTGGTCTTTTGGATACATGCTTGCGAGGGAATTGGATCTATATATCGATGAAGTTGGATGGTGGATGGAGCCATGCAACATGAGCTTCAGACGTTCCCCTCTTCATACAAGGCTTAATGTCTCATGGCACCTCCCTTCCCTTAAAGGAGAACATAAATTTAACGTTTATGCCTGCTACGTCTATCTGCTCTATTTTGTTGTGGTTGCCCACAAAGGGCGATGAAGTTGAAGGTTCTGTTAAAGGTTCCCTTTTATTGTGCTGCTTCAGGAGTGTTTTTCGTTCTTCAGCGGGGGTCCTTCTTGGACGGCCGAGCTTATGATCATTATGCTTGATCATGTCTGGCCTTGCCAGTTTATGTACTGATTTTTTGATGATTAATGGAATGAATTTATCTTTATCGAGCAAATATATATTATATTAGTTCATAATTATGATGAGAAGTACTGTTTATATTCGCTTAAATTTACATGTAAAGTTGAATTTAATTTTTTTTAATGAAGACCCCTGAGAAAAACATTTGTACAAAAAAACATGAAAAAAAGTTCATTGTGAGCAATTTTCTCTTGTTGGTTGCATCGTATGGAAGACGTCAGAGCAATATTAAAATAATGGTAATAAAAGAGGCAAGAGGCAAATTATTTATTCATAAAGCCGGAAGACTACACAGCTGGGCTGTGAAGACACACCCTTTGAGCACCTCCACCTCACACAAGACACTGATTACATAGGCATAGCATTACATTACCGGCTTCTGGGGAACCACATACTTACCTTTTATTTAGTGGAAAGTAACGACCGGCTAGTAGTGCTACTTTGGACGTCCACGATCGTACATGAAACTTAAAATTAATGCTTCGCCTTAACAACTTGTTTTATTGTGTTGCTTGCTTTCTTAAATACCCATGGCCATCCATTGTCACTGAGAGCCAAACGTATTTGTCCATCATCATCTGAATGTTTTCCAATATCGCTGCATAAAGGTGCGCATGAATCACAGACAGAAGGACAGAACCTAAATTTGTAACCTAGTGCTCCGGCCGACTCAATCTTAAACCAACTGGTCAAAGTTCTAGCACCAGGTTCACCTTTAACCCCATCAGTTGTCACCCACCATTTGCCTGCCGAGTTGTCATAATCGTCAAGCTTCCATACAGTTGACGTCGAGCAGAGTCTGTCTCTGATGGGAACGAACTCTATGTTTAGATCAGTAGATACACGGACAACATCATCTTCGCTATCCGCATTTGAAAAGATCACAGGAGTACCATCGTCAAGGTCGGATCGTCTTTGAACAACAATTTCTGGGCAGCTTTGGTCTGAAGCCCTTCCTAGCGCTAGCCCGCCACCCCCAGCACCCCATATTGCTGACACGACGTAATATTCAACCCCAGTTTGGAGCTCATCACCATCAAGGTCAAGCACAGCAGAGTTTGCAGCGTTGGCTACCCCAAAGAAATATGATTTTGATGTGAAGGCGAAGAGGAGTAAAACTACGGCTGTTGCTGTCTTCATGGTAAAGTGATATGTTGCTGGATATGTGTTGATTTGGATGCCGGTTGCTTGCTTTGATACTTCAATTTATAGAGGTTGGAAGCCATGCATCATCGTTTAATATTCATAACTCATCCCAAGGTTGGGCCACCTTTTTTTCTTTTTTCTAAAGTTAGGACCAAAATAGAGTTATTTCAATATCTTATTTTCCAATTTAAGCCCATCTTAGTATAAAATCACTTTTATTCTCAATACAAACAAAATTACCCTATACTGCATTTAATTCTATGAATAAGTAATAAACCAAGACCAAATTCGTGCAAATGTTAAAATAAAATTTATTAAGTGAGCTTGTGGTTGTTGAAACTTGAATTTGTGATAATGGGACAGCATACTCACAGTTTTTTAAGCTGGGAGAACTAAGATAAATATGAACATATTAATTTAAGGTACAATGATAAAAGTAGATTTTATCACTTGCATTTTCATTTTAAAAGATATCTTAATTTTAACTGATTAGTACATGTTTTATTTACTTCATATAATTTTCACACATAAATTCCTTTTAATTTACATCTAAGTTAAAATGTTGTAGATATTTTTAATTAAAATTTATTTTTACGACAAAAACAATGTGATAGAATCAAAGTGGGGCGAACGACCCATGTCGAGCCTCCGTACTTTTACCTTTAGTGTCATGAATTACGTCTTTTTGTATGAGTATGTGATAGTCCGTGCAACACTTAATGGACATTTTCACGCAAGTCAATTAATATTCGGTTATATTTGATCTAACATAAAAAATAACAATAAATCAAATTAAGAAAATCAGTCTCAAAATTAAAAAGTATACCGAACATCATATATGTAACCACTTAGTCAAACTCCATTGTCGGGCCATATGAGTAACTTTAGATAATTCGTTACAAATAATTTTTTTATCAATAAAGCAATCAAACAATCCACCAATTACTCACCTCTTATAAAAAGTTTATGAGATTTTATAAGTATTTTACTAATAATCACTATAACGTTTAAAATAAAAACATTCTTTTCTTAAAAAATCTTTCTTTTAAAAATTTAACAAATATTTTTAAAAATACCATCAATAATTATTACATTATTTAAAAAAGAAATATTTCTCTTATAAATATAAAATACTCAATCTCATAAATACTTTATTCTATCATGATATGATATAAAGTTGACTCATCACACCTAGCGTTGCTAGCTATTCTCCATGTGTGATATTATTTAATTTTTTGTCTTCACGAGAAGAATTATTTTCTGGCAGGTAATACAAGGTCTTGTCAACTTCCTCAATAAATGCACAACAATTAAAATGCAAGATGAGAATCAAACATATGGATAAAAAACAAAAAATGTATGGACAAATATCAATGTCGGTATTAATTTTGTTCTAATTTATTAATTATGTGAGAATGCACAACAGACATAATTGATCAACAAAGTAAAATGATTTATTATTGTAATCGATTTATACAATATATAATTAAAAAGTTAAATTTACGAGAAATTATTATTTATTTATTAATTTTTTGTTCTAATTTAGTATAAATTTTAAAGATGTAAGAAAAAGAAAAAAATAGTTTTCATTAAATGCTCTAAAAAGATTTTGTTTGATTAATTATTTTTATTACTTGTTATTTATTTTTTAGTTTTGAAAAAATTTTACAAAATAAAAACAAAAAGGTCAACAACTATATAATAATTAAATTAAAATATATGAATACTTAAAATTGAACAAAAATTATAACTTAATTAATTAGTCTATATAAAATTAAAATAATGTATTTATCATCTAAAGGAATTATATATATATTTTTAATCATCCAAAGATAAATCCATTTTTATCTTTTTACTTTAAAACATAAATAAATAAATAATAAAGATGTGGATAACTTAAATCTTTTATCCATATCGACGCGGCAACACGTGTATCACTGAAATATTTGTCTGGTTACTCAAGTCGTCAGACTCATGATACAGATGTTCACGATATAATCGACGCTTCATATCTACCAACCTATCACATCAACAATGTTTGAAACAAATTTTCTTTGTACTTCTTCCTCATCCTGGTTCGATGCACTGTCGGTTTATAGAATATCGTGATTATTATATTTATGAAGGGTTTATATTTATCTTTTTATTATATAATATATAATATATTGTCATAAAATTTTATTTTATAAATGGCAAAAGATAAGAATTTTTGAAAAATTTTTAAAATAAAAATTTTTAAATTTATAAATATTTTATTTTTAGAGTTCTCAACTTTTCAATTTATTTATTAATGAAGTGATATAATTTAATTAACTGATAATATATAGAATTCATATATAACATTGCATAAAAGATAACGCCAATTATAAAATATATTAATAGATCAATAAATACCGGTCATGTTATAAAGATTACAATAACAAGACTTTCAAACAAAGTAAAACATCATTGAAAATAATTGATCATAATACATCGGACAAACATCTAAACATGTATTTAAAACAAAATCATCCACTTAAGCAGCCACACCATAATTGTAATTAATGTTTTTGAATTTAATAAAATTAGTGCATTAAATTAAAAAACGATTTACTACGATGATATAAAAAGCAACATTAACTGGTACTTTTAGGCACCCATTAAATTCAAACTCTTCAACTGTTTCTTATATATAGTCTTCATTCCATTTTTCATGTACTACTAAAAGGACATGACAAACTTGAACAAATAAGTAAAAAAATATGTTCAATGATTCAAAGTTTGAATAAAAGAGATAGAAAACTACAAGAAACTTGATTTTTTTTATGATTATAGTTTACAAGAAAAAAAAAAGATTGCAAAATCTTAATGTATTAGTAGTGAGAAAAATAGTGACAATAAATGAAAAGAATGAAAATTTTATAGATAATAATTTTATGTCTCACTCGAATCACTATATATTTAAATTTTTTATTATTTATGAGAAGTTAATATATGAAAATCATGTCCGTGTCATGGAGTTTATAAGCATAACATGAGGTTACATTAAAAAAAATTAGGCAACATATCAAGAGTTGATAGATTTGATGACAAGATTTGGTACGTTAAAAAAAATCCACTCGTTTGGTATTAATTAAGTATAGATAATTCAAGTGGGCCAGAAAGCAGAACAGAAACAAAGATTTCTTAAAAATCATCCAGAAATTGAGAAGAAAAATCATCTAACTGCTTTGAAGGATTTTTTCACACGTGTAGGTATCAGCCTTTCACATCATTGTTGTAGCCTTGTTTTCTTCGTTACAGAAGAAACAGACGCCTTGGTGCCATTTGTTTTAGCTTTGAACAGCAGCATGACTTCTTTATTTGGGATGCCTTGCCACTTGTAGACACCATTGTTTTTTTTTTTACCATAATTATTTACTTTATTTTTATCATTTTATTTATTATTTGTCCAAATTTAATCAAATGTTTAAGTGCTTATTGGGTTTTTAAAGGTTCCCTAAAACTTTCTGAGAACAAGGTCCAGAAGGACCAAAACAAAAACAAAAGCATACAAGCCAAGATGTGCCTTCTGCTAGGAGTGGTTTTCATGTCCTGGCAAACGCCATCCGGCTAAAAATTGCTAGCTAGGGTAAAGATCCAACAGCTGCAGGGAGCCAAGAAGGGCATCCTTTACGAGTATAAAATGCTAAAAAAGGATTGGAAAAGAGGGAGAGACTCTAGGTCTTGGGCAGCCTTAGCAACCTTTTCTTTTTCTTCCGGCTTTCAAAAATACATTTTAGAAGAACCCTAGAAACCATTTTCTAAAGAGGAAGAACCCTAGAAACCTTTTGAAGAACTCTCAAAATAATTTTTTTTTATTAGAAAACTCGAGCTGTTTTAGAATAAAAAAAAAAAGAAAAGAAACCCCAAGATTTCTCTCTAACAATCGGTAGGATACCACAATCAACAAAAAAAAAATAAAAAAGCATAAAAAGCGCACCAAACAGAACAAGACTAGGGTTTCGTTTGGTTTCAGTAGAGAGAACGTAGAACAGCCGTGGGTAGAGAGAGAAAGTGGGAGGGGAAACCGATAGGAGAAGGAGAACAAGGGCTTTTATCGTTGGCGATATGGTTGGGGCAAAAAAGAGTTAAACGGCGTCGTTTCCGCCTTGAGGAGGAGCACCTCAAGCACCAAAACGGTGTGTTCCATTGCTGACGAGCATGAGGCCACCTGAGCAGCCATTTTGGGTTGCTATTGAGCGGGCTTGTAGTTGGTGGAACCCCAGTCCTTTGGTATGGTTTTGGAGCGTCTATTTGTTGGGCTTCGCTTGCTTAGTTTCATTTATTTTATACTTGTTTTGTGTTTATTTATTTAGTTTCTTTAGATCTTTTTCCATTAATATATGATGCAATTTTTTTGAAATACTTACTTATATAAAATGTTAAATGGTAAAATATATATAGGTATATAAAAAATAATAAATAAATTTGTAATTTCAATTCTAAGCAATATTTTGAATTAATTGATGCTATGAAAAGGAAAATTATAAGGATGATTCTCATAATAAAAGATATGGAGCATTTACATTAATAATAATAATAATAATAATAATAATAATAATAATAATAATAATAATAATAATAATTGTTATGAAAAAATAACTTTATAAGAACAAATAAAAATAACTTGAAAGAATACTTAAAAAGAAGAAAGAAAGTATTTAGGGGGGGAGAAGAAATCTTATTGAAGTGTGTATACAAATAAACTAAGGAGGGCCTATTTATAGGCAAATAACCCATTTACAAGATGAGTATAACACTCAGAAATAAGATGGATTATATCTTAATCTAAT
>NW_018397265.1:5446571-5446760 GCF_002168275.2 Theobroma umbraticum
TCAAATCTAGATATAGATAACATAAATAGATATTCACAAAATATTCATAACACCCCCCTTGAATATCCATTATATTAAGAATATACCTCATTAAAACCTTACAAGAAAAAAAATCTCATGGGAAAAAAAATCCAAGTGAAGTAAAAATAGTAAATAATTCTTTTCAAGAATACGCTTATGAAATATTGC
>NW_018397265.1:5446770-5447468 GCF_002168275.2 Theobroma umbraticum
ACCTTATCAAGAAAAACCCAATGGGTAAAAAAACTTGATGAAGAAAAAATAGTACAGTACATATTTTACTCCCCCTAATAATTGCATTATTTAAGATTTTTAAAATGGCGCATCCCGATCTTTTGTATCAACTTTTCAAATGTTGTAGTAGGAAGGGATTTAATAAACAAATCTGCTAGATTGTCACTTTTACGAATTTGTTGAACACTAATATCACCATTTTATTGAAGATCATGAGTGAAAATTTTTTTTGACAAAATATATTTTTTTCGATCGCCTTTAATGTATCCTTCCTTTAACTGTGCTATGCAACTAGTATTATCCTCATATAATGTTGTTGGAATTTCTTTCTTGGTTGGTAAAGAATACGTTTTTCGAATATGTCGAGTTACTAATCTTAACTAGACACATTCACGACTTGCTTCATGAATTGCTAAAATTTCTGCAAGATTAGAAGAAGTAGCAGCTATAGTTTGTTTTACAGAATGCCATGAAATACCTGTACCTCCATATGTGAATACATAATCTGTCTGGGATCGAGCTTTGTGTGGATCTGATAAATATCTTGCATCTGCATAACTGATTAAATCTAATTTTGATGCATTTGAATAGTATAAGCCCATAGCCATTGTTCCTCGTAGATATCGAAGTATATGCTTAATTCCATTCCAATGTCTTCGAGTTAGAAAAGAACTATA
>NW_018397265.1:5447478-5447668 GCF_002168275.2 Theobroma umbraticum
AAATTCACAGCAAATGATATATCAGGTCGTGTATTGCTAGCAAGATATATTAGTGCTCCAATTGCACTAAGATATGGTACTTTCAGACCAAGAAGTTCTTCATTATCCTCACGAGGTCGGAAAGGATTTTTTTTCACATCTAATGATCTTACAACTATTAGTGAACTCAATGGATGTGCTTTGTCCATAT
>NW_018397265.1:5447678-5447781 GCF_002168275.2 Theobroma umbraticum
TAACACCTTTGCTATATAATTAGATTGATGGATAAAAATTTCATTTATTAAGTGTTCAATCTGAAGTCCTAAACAAAACTTTGTTTTCCCAAGATCTTTCATC
>NW_018397265.1:5447805-5448230 GCF_002168275.2 Theobroma umbraticum
AAGGCTTTTGATAACTCTTCAGGAGTTTCAATAATGTTTAGATCATCAACATAAACAGCAATTATCACAAATTCAGATCTGAATCTTTTTATAAAAACACATGGGCATATAAGATTATTTTTATAGCCTTCTTTGGACAAATATTCACTAAGGCGATTATACCACATGCGTCCGGATTGTTTTAATCTATATAAAGATTTATTTAATTTGATCGAATAAATCTCTCGAGAATTTAAATTTTGTGCTTCAAGCAACTTAAATCCTTCAGGAATCTTCATATAGATATCATTATCAAGTGGGCCATATAAATAGGCTGTAACTACATCCATCAAATGCATTTCAAGCTTTTCATGTATTACCAAGCTAATTAAATATTGAAATATAATTGCATCCATCACAGGAGAATATGTCTCTTCATAATCAAT
>NW_018397265.1:5448240-5448915 GCF_002168275.2 Theobroma umbraticum
TGGGTAAAACCTTGTGCGACAAGCCATGCTTTATATCTCACAATCTCATCTTTC
Source organism: Theobroma umbraticum (assembly GCF_002168275.2). Taxonomy (NCBI): domain Eukaryota; kingdom Viridiplantae; phylum Streptophyta; class Magnoliopsida; order Malvales; family Malvaceae; genus Theobroma; species Theobroma umbraticum. Next base: position 5,448,295 of record NW_018397265.1, read on the forward strand.
TCATTTCGTTTTCGCACAAATACCCATTTATATCTCTCTGGTTTTACGCCATTTGGTGTACAGACTACAGGTCCAAAAACTTCACGTTTTGCAAGTGAATTTAATTCCACTTTGATTGCGTCTTTCCACATTGGCCAATCATTTCTATATCTACATTCTTCAACAGATATAGGTTCAAGATCTTCATTTTCTTTTATAATATTGAGTGCTACATTGTATACAAAAATATCGTCGACGTTTATTTCATTTCGGTTTCATCTTTTTCCTATCATGATATAATTTATTGAGATCTCTTCATTTTCACTAATTTCAGGTACCTGAATTTCTTCTGGAATTATGTCAGGGGTATTTTCTCGAGTTTTTGTTTCCTCTTCTTGACCATCTTTAATATTTGCTCCTTTTCTTTTTCGAGAATTTTTATCTTCGGAACTAATTGGTCTTCCACGCTTCTGGCGTGTCTTAGACTCATTAACAATAGGAGATTGTCCTACATCAATTTTGATTGGAGCATTTGCAGCTGTTATATTAGATTTAGTTACTCTTTTTAGTTCAGTAAATGCATTTGGTAACTAATTTGCTATATTATGCAAATGAATTATCCTTTGAACTTCTTGTTCACAT
>NW_018397265.1:5448925-5449326 GCF_002168275.2 Theobroma umbraticum
GAGGATCAAGACTAGATAATGATAATGTATTCTAAGATATTTCCTTTTCTAGCTGCTTATTTTCTCCCCCTAATGTTGAAAAAATTATTTCATCAAAATGATAATCAGCAAACCTTGCAGTGAATAAATCCCCTATTGAAGGTTCTAGATATTTAATTATAGATGAAGATTCATATCCAATATATATTCCTAACCTCCTTTGAGGACCCATCTTTGTGCGTTGTGGTGGAGCAATTGGAACATATACCGCACATCTAAAAATGCTTAGATGGAAAATATTTAGTTCATGACCATAAACCAATTATATAGGAAACAATTTATGATAACTCGTTGGCCTGATGAGTACAAGTGTTGCTGCATGCAAAATGGCATGTCCCCAAGTAGAAATTGAGAGTTTGGAT
>NW_018397265.1:5449336-5449933 GCF_002168275.2 Theobroma umbraticum
ATGGCCTTGCAATCAATTTAAGGCGTTTGATAAATGATTCTGCTAAACCGTTTTGTGTATGAACATGACTAACAGATTGTTCAACACTTATTTCGATTGACATGCAATATTCATTAAAAGCTTGAGACATAAATTCACCAACATTGTCAAGACGAATTGTCTTAATTGCATAATCAGAAAAATGTGCCCGCAAACGAATTATTTGTGCAAGTAATCTTGCAAATGCCAAATTGTGAGTTGATAATAAACACACATGTGACCATCTTGTTGAGGCATCAATTAAAACCATAAAATATCTGAATGATCCACATGGTGGATGTATGGGTCCACATATATCATCCTGAATAGGTTTAAAAAATGCATAGATTTAATCCCAACTTTAGTTGGTAATGGCCTTATAATTAATTTACCTTGAGGGCTTGTAGCACATGAGAATTCATTAGATTGAAAAATCTTTTGACTTTTCAATAGATGACCACATGAATTTTCAATAATTTTTTGCATCATTAATGATCCGGAATGACCTAACTGGTCATGTCAAACATTAAAATTATTAGTAAACTTCTGGTTTATTATAGCATAAGTTTCAATCATTTT
>NW_018397265.1:5449943-5450658 GCF_002168275.2 Theobroma umbraticum
TAGTACATTTCAAAGGACAAAGCTGGTAATTTTTTTAATACATACTTTTTACCCAATATAATAGATGTAATATAAAGGTATTCAGTACCTCTTTCATCCGTTGTCTTGATATGATATCCATTTAAACGAATATCTTTAAAGCTTAATAAATTTCTTTGAGACTTAGTAGAAAGCAATGCATCTTTTATTATAAACTTTGTTCCTCCAGGTAGTGAAATATTAGCTCTTCCGGAGCCTTCAATTAATCTTGTACTACTAGATATTGTATTGACATTAGCTTCTTCCATTGTCAAGTGAGAGAAATATTTCTTATCTTTAAATATAGTGTGCGTTGTAACACTATCTATTAGACATATATTTTCATCAATGATCTTGGGTCTAACTAGATGAATATCAATATTTTCTTCAAGAAAATAAAAATTATATATAGTAAGAACTTACATAAGAGAACATTAAATAAAACCAAAAAATCTTCCTAATAGATATATTAACTTCTTAATAGAATAATACTAAACATGTTAAGCTCCTAATAAAGTTATACTAAAACACATCAATAAATAATTTAAAAAATTTAATTATTGGGATTCCCATCACCAATCAAATGATCAATTCGTCCTTCAAGGTGGGTAAAAAAGTCAGCAACATCCAAGTGTGTCATATCAACTTGGCAATCATCTTCAACAAAATTTGTTTCGATGTTTTTTCCTTTATCTTT
>NW_018397265.1:5450668-5451181 GCF_002168275.2 Theobroma umbraticum
TGATAAAGTTTAACAAGATGTTTTGGTGTACGACAGGTACGTGACCACATCGATAACAAACATTTTCTATTTTCTTTTTACTTTGTCCACTTTTATCCTTTTCTTGTACCTCTTCACTATTCATCCACTTCTGATGGGTATTTTTATTATCAGAATAATAATTTGTGTAACTACAACGATTGCGGTAATTATGATGCCCTTTTCCATGTCCACAATTACGACCACGATTATGAGGATGACCACGACCAAAATTTCTAAATGATGTCGCATTCACTTCAAGGAATAGAGCAGAACCAGTTAGGTGAGATTCATGATTTTTCATCAATAGCTCATTATTTTTCTCAACCACAAGGAGACATAAAATCAGTTCAGAGTATTTTTTAAAGCATTTTTCACGATATTACTGCTGCAGGAGCACATTTGAGGTGTGAAAAGTAGAGAATATTTTTTCTAACAAATCAACATCAGTCACCTTTTCTCTACACAATTTTAGTTTGGAACTAATTCTATATA
>NW_018397265.1:5451191-5451350 GCF_002168275.2 Theobroma umbraticum
ATACTCACTTACAGTTTTAAAATCTTGCAATCGCAGATGCATCTAGTCATAATGGGCTTTTGGCAGAATTATTATTTTCTGGTGGTCATATCTTTCCTTTAGACTTTTCCAAAGATCGACGGGATCTTTTATTGTGAGATACTCAATTTTTAATCCTTC
>NW_018397265.1:5451360-5451740 GCF_002168275.2 Theobroma umbraticum
TGGCGAAGGAAAATCATTGCTTTTACCTTATCCTGATTGGATGCTTCATTTTCTTCTTTAATTGTGTCTCTATAACCCATAGCATCTAAATGAATTTCAGCATTTAGAATCCAAGATAGATAGTTCTTGTCAGTAATATCAAGAGCCACAAATTCAAGCTTTGTAAGATTTGACATTGTGATAGCTTAAAAGAAGAACGTAAATGTTAGTATTTCACAATATCATAATTGGCAAGCAAAATAATTAATTGGTTGATGAAAAACACTAAATGAAAATTGATTTATTAGAAATTGGTAACATTTGGGCAAAATAATAAAATGACAATAAAAAAAATTATCAGAAGAAAAATTGAACTTCGACTTTGTGAAGCTTGAGGGTGA
>NW_018397265.1:5451750-5451927 GCF_002168275.2 Theobroma umbraticum
GATCGTCAACTTTGTGAAGCTTGAGGGTGAAGGTGAGAGATTTTAAGGTCGTCGACTTTGTGAAGCTTGAAAATGATAAAAGCATAATAATTCTAAAACTTGAAAGATCAAAGAATCGTGCTGATAACGTGTTATGCAAAAATAACTTTATAAGAACAAATAAAAATAACTTGAAAG
>NW_018397265.1:5451937-5482695 GCF_002168275.2 Theobroma umbraticum
GAGAAGAAAGAAAGTATTTAGGGGAGAGAAGAAATCTTATTAAAGTGTGTATACAAATGAACTAAGGGGGGCCTATTTATAGGTAAATAGCCTCTTTACAAGATGAGGATAACACTTAGAAATAAGATAGATTATATCTTAATCTAATTTGATTTATATCAAATCTAGATGTAGATAACATAAATAGATATTCACAAAATATTCATAGCAATAATAATAAAATATTTCATTTTCTTGAAATTTGTATGATAATGATATAAAAAAATAATAGTATAATATTTGGATTGAAGCGATGATGGAACATTCGTTTGGCATGCGAGAAGTCACAATCTCGAATTAATTTTTCTAAGTGAGGGATATTGGTTAAAACTCCACTAGTATGATAGAAGGATTTTAATTTCAAGTGCCAATTTTATAATCTTAAATAAAAATTTAAAAAACATTAATAAAAAATGTTAACCAAATGAAAAAAAATAAGAACAAAAAATAATAAAATAAAATAAATAATAATAATAAATAAAAAGGTGAATTATATGTAGTTTTAAAATAGTATAGAGTTGCTTTATGAACAAAAATTGAAAAAAAAATTTATGATAATTGAAAATCAGAATTAAAATCTTGTAAATAAAAATGGTAGACAAAAAGAATAATAGGAAATTATTTAGTTATATAAAATATAAATATATAGACATAAAAAATAAAATAATAAATAGGTGAATGGTTTTTAATATATATGTATTAAAAAGGGATAAAAATAAAAAAAATAAAAAAGCAGGTAAATAAAAATAAAATACTAAAAAGAAAATTATAAAAGTAATAAATTATAGTAATAGTAAATATATGAAATAAATTACACTTAATATTGAAATTTATAAGTTGCCGCATACCATCATTGCATCATTTATATGTCGTGGCATAGCAATATATTTTGCATGCGAGTCAAGGCCTCAATAATGGGATTTTTCGATAAAGCTTGCGAAGGTAAGTTCCTATGAAAAAAATTTTTGAGGTAAAAAGGTATCTTTGAGTCCCACCAATATAATGAAAGGGCTAAAAAAATGTCTTTAATAGAAGGTTTTTGCTTATATTAAGATTTGTATTCATGAAAATATTATTTTTACATGTAAATAACTACCTTGATAATGGAATTTATTCGTTAAACTTGCAAAGGTGAGTTTCCCAAACATTTTTCTAGGTGAAAGAGTATCTCAGATCCCACCAGTATAATGGCCAAATTCGAAAAATATCTTCAATAAAAAGTTTTCATTTGGCATTATCTAAATTTATGTCATGCATTTCATAATTACATCATGTGCACGTCACACCCATAAAATTGAATAAAATACTTTTAATTTGCTAATAAAATAAAAAATAAAATACATAAACAATGATTAAAGAAACATAAGAATAAAATAAAAAATTAAGGTTAAAATAGGATAACATATGGTTAAATGGTACCATTCATGGAATGGGCGTCACGAGGTGGTAATCCTTCCTCGTGCGTAACCGTACTCTCAATCTCAACTCTAAAATTCACAGATTAGGTTATTGTTCTTTAAATAGACCTAAAATCGATTTTGGACTTCGTCAAATAGAACAATTTAATAAGTGGTCAATCGCACTTAGATAAAAAAGATTAATGACGACTTTTCCATTCCATGTCTAGCGGTCAGGTTCTTGAACTCCCACGTTATGATTGCTAAGTGACTCCACTAAAGACTTGAAGAGTCCAACCATTAATTAATTATAGTTATCCTTAGCCTTAAAGGTGCATTTATTGTTTCATTGTTATTTATTTATTTATTACTTTTAATAATTGTGGGGATTTTAGGATAGAGGGACTTAAGATGAGTGGCTAAAGGTCGGTCTATTTCTTCAAACACATGACATGATTTGTGTTCATGCATGAGCTTTTTACCTTGGTTTTGTCCTTGATTAGAAATGAATTAAGTAGCGACACTTTCGTGCAATTATAACTTTCGTATGGGCTAGCAAAACACTCCCACTCAGATTGAACCTAGTCCATTTGAAACCTATAACGGGTGAGGACCGAGGTGCCTTATTAGTTCAAATGGAGGACAATGAGGAACAATTTGCAAACCTCTTAGCTCCGAGCAAAACCAAACTCAGTATGTAGAAAACTGTTAGTAGCTTTCTTTTAGGTGGAGCCATTCCAACTTACAATGAAGGATGTGCCCTTTAAATAAGAAGATGTGAAGGAATACTTCTCACTCTCTTTATTTTGATTTCTTGCATAAAATTATGGAAATAATAAAAAAAATGAACTGTAGAAGGGATGAATATGTCAATATCGTTAGTAATGTTGAGTATTTAACCCTTAGGTGGCGTTTGGTATCAGGGATGTAAGCCACATTCCCTGCAATGTGGCTTATTAAATTACATTGCTGTGTTTGTTTTGTAACAAATCACTGCAATGTAAGATTGCAATGCAATCTACATTGCAGCCAATGGATGTAATGTGATTGCAGTCCAAAACCAATGTAATCACATTACATTGCACTCTGCAATGTTCTTAAAGACAATTTTACCCTTCAACTTTATTATCTTATTAAAAATATTTTATAATATTAAATATTAAAATAAATATATAATATAAGAATAAAATTAAAATAAAATAAAATATAAAAAATAATATTTATATAATATAGATAAACAAATTGAAATATAATATATAATATAAAAAATATATTAAAGAAATGAAAAAAAATATAAAATTATAATAATAAATAAAATAAAATATATGACATTAAAATATATTTAAGAATGATATTATATAAAATTAATAATATAAATATAAATATATTAAAAATAAAATAATAAATATATAATAATAATAAAAATAAAAAAAATATATGAACATTAAAATATATTTAAGAAATGATATTATATAAAAATTAATAAATATAAAATATAAATATTAAAAATAAAATATAAAATATATAAATATATAATAAAAATAAAATATATGATATTAAAATATATTTAAGAAAATGATATTATATAAAAATTAATAAAAAATATAAATATATTAAAAAATATATATATAATATTATAATAATAAATAAAAATAAAATATATGATATTAAAAATATATTTAAAAATGATATTATATAAAAATTAATTAAAAAATATAAATATATTAAACTTATATTTTAATAATTAGGGGTAATTTTGACAATTAGCATTACATTCCCACTAAAATACTTGTAAACCAAACACTGCAATGTTATCTTCCCTACATTTTAATCATTATTTTACTTACATACCAAACACTGTAATATTATTTTCCCTGTAATCACATTGCTTGCAATCACATTACCTGTAATCACATTGCATTGTAATGTACCAAACGCCACTTTAATGGCATCTTAGCTAGTTTTAAAAATTAAAAATAAATCTGCTGAAAAATAAAATAATAATAATAAAAAAGTTCTACTCTTCGAATGATGTCTTTTAAAAAAGGCGAAAAAAGTGAGAAAAAGAAAACAAAGAAAGTTTTTTTTTATTTCTTTTGTCTTTAAAAAAATTATGAAAATGGAAAAAGTTGATATTTCTCTAATTTTTTTTCTTTTCTTTCTTTTTCGAGAGACAAGGGTCTTCCATTTGGATAAAAATGAAAAGAGAAATAGAAAAGGTTTTTAATTTCTTTCATTCCTTTAAGAAAAAAAAGAGAAGGATTTTAGTTTTGAATAAATTTTCCACTTCTCGCTTTACATGATTTTTTATAATATGGCTTTATTGTATTTGCATTAATTGTACAGTGCTTAAATTTTTTTGCATTTTAAGGACACTTCATTGTATAGCAGCTCATTCTTTCATTAAAACATCATTGGATTTCATGCATTCATGCACATGACATGTCTTCGCAGTAAGTGCAAACGTGCAACCATCGAATTCTGCTCAAACTATTATAAGACTCAATCTTGGGTGGAGGGTGCTATTCCCATTCACTTGATTCGGCGTCTTAGTGATTGGGAAATTCCCTTAATGTGAAACAAATTGTCATTTTTCCACCACCTTGGCGAGGTCAAACAGGAAGACCTAAGAGGAAAAGGATTCCATTAGCTAGGGAAGGCAATCGATGATGGAGATGTTCACAATGCAAGAGCTACAGTCACAATGGACAAAATTGCCTAACACTATTTACAGTTCCATCAACAAATCCAACACCATTTTCTAGTCAATTGACACCTTAACAATGACGATGACAGAAAGCATGTTCAACTTGTAGATAAATCGACCACACACGAAATAGCTGTCTAAAATGAATGACAAACTCTGAGAACGTATGTGGTCTCATAGATGAAGATAATGGCTCTTCAAAATGAAGTGTATCACATATACCATGATTTGGTATGTTGATTAATTAGTAGAGTGAAAATACTCTTGTTGTGATATTTTGATCATTGTTTATGAACATGATGTTTATCATAGTATGTATGGTCCATTGCCATTGACATATTAAACATGTAACACATTATTTATTACTTTTTATGGACTGAGTGCTTATTCCATGTTCTTAATCTTTCTGTGAACAAATGTTATCAATTAGGCAACAGCTAAACCATTTTCTCATGTCCATGCATAATGTTCCTATCGAGTATAATAGTTAAATTTCAATGACTAACATGATTGGCTTAGCACAACCAACATTTTCCTTCTCTATGCTTCTCAATCTTCACATTTGCCACAAAAATTATAGTACATTTATTTTTTTCTTGATCTATCGATTTATTGTCTTCAATATCTTTCAAATTCGAGCACTATCCTCTTCAATCATTTTTGGGTGCCTAGTTATCGATAGATTCAAGTTAATGTCCTTTAATATCGTTCCTGATTGGCTATCTATCGATATATGCCATGCATCTATCAAAAAATGCATGCATGGCACTATCTCGTATGCCTAGCTAACGATAAATACTATGAATGTATTGATAAATTCAAGTCAATTTCCTTTAATATGGTTTTTGATTGGCTATCTATTGATAGATGTTGTGCATCTATTGATAGATGTTCATTATCTTCAAAGTCAAAGTGCTAAAACCCATATTGATAAAAGTTCTACATATATCGGCATATGAACTTTTCAATTGGTAGATGAAGAACATCTATCGATAGATTAATGACATTTTTAAAATTTAAAGAGCATTTTTTCTTGTTTCTTATTTAAGGTGCTTAACTTTATCATTAAACTTCTTTAAGGGACGGTTTAGACTTGTGTGAACATTTGAAAAAAAATTTTGATACCTTAGTTTGTCAAATCAAAACTTAGAATCAAAAAAACCTTTAAGCTTAACAATATCCCCCTTTTGATGTGACAAAAAAGTTGAGCAATAGTTGTTTTTGCTTCATTTTAAAACTCCCCATAAAACTTTGCATTACAAAACTTAGATTTATGGAAAACAAGTAAAATTTTAACTCATTCTCCCTTTTTTGGTCATATCAAAGAGTGAATGTGTGTGAACATGAAAGATATGGAAGTGAATAACAAATACAAGCAAAACAGTAATGAAGAAAATAGACATAGCAAATCATTAAGATAAACATTAAAAAGTGCAACAAAATCCAACATTATCCACTAGTTGAACATTAAACACGAAAGAGGGCAACAATATTCACGATAGAAACAATAATCAATAAAGATGTCAACAATATTCACCATTTAACATATTCGACAACATAATCAAATATCTAAAAAGCAAACTGAACGAACATCCGAATTTACATATAAGAAACAAGCTAAGAACATTTAATGAAGTAGTCCAAAAATGCATTGAAGATATGTCTCCTATGCGATCTCACTATGGCATTGGAAAACAGGAGTGGAAATCATCCTCCAAGACATCCATATGAGCAGTCAAGCGTGAGTCCATGGTTTCCATGTATGAGAAAAACCGAGTTAAGGTGTGCTCAATGTCAAAGGCGATAGACATAGGCGGGGCACTAGGTTGAGTAATGGATAGGCTAGCAAGATGAGCTTTTGATTCCTCTACATTGCCTTCTTGGCCCTTAAGACCCTCATCATCAAATATTAGAAGATCTACGACACTTTTCCTGACCCAGTTACTATTTTTAAATGCAAAACCTAGCTTTTTAACTATGTGTTCATCAATAGGGTTGAATAGGGCATGGGACTTGGATGGATCACACCGAGTGTCAACAAAAGAGTAGTCAATTATCTCACTCACCAACATACCATAAATGAGGTTTTTTATGCTTCATTGGATGGTGCAAAGCATGTCATCCATAATAAATTTGGCAAGATCGATCTAACAGTTGAATTTGATGTTGAGGAGGAACTAAAGATCTTCTTGGGTGACCATGGAGTAGTTGGAACCGTTAGAGCAGATGGTGTAAGTGATGATGAGATAGAGGACACGATCAAAGAAATAGAGCCTGGCATAACTAGAGCCACTTTGGTTGTTAGGCAGAGGATAAACAAAGGGAGAGTAGAGGTTGCCATCATCAAGAACATATCTAAGATCCTCTTAACGAGTGTTACTGGGGAAGATGATATAAATAAGTGCGCAGGTGACAAGAATGCGATTGCCCATGATGTAAGTAACAAACTTATCGTCATGGGAAACTAATTCACTACACTCTAAATTAGGAAACTTCTGAGTGGCATTGAAAGAAAAGATCCTAACCAAGTTCTTATAATACTTCCGATTCAATTTCAAGTAATGAGTCCACCCTAAAAACTCAAAATTTGCAAGATATGGAAAACCCTAAAAACTCAAAATTTGCAAGATATGGAAAATGAATGGATTCTAGGTAATCAATGTCAATAATGGGCCAAGGCATTACCTTTTGTTTGGCGAAGGTTTCGCTGAATTTCTAGGCAAGTGACGAATGAGTGAAGTTGCAAAAGAAAGAACTCCCGTCAAGGGTGGAGGAAGATGCTCTAACCACTAAAAACTCAGTAAGCAGTTACTTTGGCTTATTTGACCCTTTGACTTATGGTTTGGGGAAATGTAAGGGATTTGGGATGAAAGATTCGGTGAAAAGGTTAAGAAATAAAGGGTGAGAATCAAAGAGAGGCAGAATTGAGAGTTTAGGAATTAGGAATGAGAAATTTGGAAGGATTTTGGGATGGATTTGATAAAAGGTTGGAGGCAAGAGGTTGAAAAAGAAAAGAAAATCATTCCAATTGAATGAAAAATCCAGAAAGATAAGGTTGAATTGAGAAGATTTGAGAGAGAAAAAGTCATGAGTTTAAGATAAATGAAGCAAGAGAAACGTTTAAAACTGAGAATCTATTGATAGATTGCCACATCTATCAATAGATTACATGTAAATACATAGCCCCAAGTGGTCATCTATTGATAGATCTCAATATGTATCGATAGCATTTTCAAACATCTTAGGTTTTCATCTATTGATTAATAGTGCAACCTATCAATTGATGCTTCTTAGTTTAGTTTAGGGTAATTTTGTTTGTTTATCTATCAATAGATGCTTTTCAGTTTAATTTAGGGTAATTTTGTTTGGTTATCTATCTCAATTTAATTTTCAAGCATATGCTTACCTTTATGCTCAAACAACTCCAAAATGATTCTATCACTGCTCAAAATGCTTGAGAGTAACCTGAGGAGGAATGCTCTAGCGAGGATGTTTTCTAGATGAATGGTCTGTAGAGGAAAGTGGAGTTACAAATATGGGCGGACCCATGTTGATGAGAGTGGTGTCACATGACACCACTCAATTAAAAAAATTTTATTTATTATATTATTTTCTTAGAATTTTTTATATTTAATAATATTATGAACCCACTAATTTTTTTATAATTTTGTAGGAAGTTTTTACTTTTTTATGACATTATTGATAGGACTTAATAAATTTTAGTATTAAAAGTTAAATTAAGACTGTATTTACCAGACAAAGAGAGTATTATTATTAACTTTGATATTAATACTGACTTAATAAATTTTATCATAAACATAAATTAACCTCCCCATGTTTTATTCTTTTTTTTTTTTTTTCTCTTTTCCGTTTTCTCCTTCGTCATTTTTTCTCCCTTTTCCTACCTCACAGACTAAAAGCACAACAATACCTGAGGGATTGCAATACGCAAGCTCATGACTGCAATTAATACATAATGGTAGAAAAAGCATAAGTCAGCCTATCAAATATATTGGTCAGCCAAGAAGCAAACTATTTATTCATAAGGTTGGAAAGAGATTGTGAAGATAGACGCAGTGAGGACATATCCACTCTCAAACAAAGGCAACCTTGACAAAGCATTACAACCAGCTTTCTAGGATGCACACACTGAACTTTTATTTATTCAAAGCTAACGGCAAGAACTGCTACTTTGAATGAATTCGTAATAAACTTACAGCTATTGCTTCCCAACAACTTGTTTTATAGCCCTTGTTGCTTTTTTAAATACAAATGGCCATCCTTGGTCCCCGAGAGCTAGACCTATTTGTCCATTATCTTCATATCTTACAATATCTCTGCATAGAGTCGTGCATGAATCACAGACTGAAGGGCAGAAAGTAAATTTGTAACCGAGAACTCCGTTCTTCTCAATCCTAAATCAATTGGGCGAAGTATGAGGACCAGCATCACCTGCAACCCCACCGGCTATCACCCACCATTTTCCTCTCGATTGGTCATAGTTGTCAAGCAGAGCCTGCCTCTAAGGGGAATGAGCTCTATGTTTAGATCAGTGGATACACGGATATAAACATCGTTGGGTTTGACTGGTGAAAGTATCACCGGAATACCATAGTCAGGTCAGATCGTCTTTGAACAACGATATCTGGGAAGGTTTGAATTCTAGACCTGCCCAGAGCTAGCGCACCGCCACCAGGACCCCATAATGCTGACACAACGTAGTATTCAACACCCGTGCGAAGCTCTTCACCGTCGGTGTCAAGCGCGGGCTCATTTGCAGCGTTGGCTACCTCAAGGAAATCTGATTGTATTGCAATGAGAAAGAGGAGCACAGCTGCGGCAATTGTGGTTTTCATGGTTAATCTTTGCCCGATATATGTTGTTTGTGGATGCTGGTAGCTTGGTTTTCTAATTATTCAATTTATCAACGCCCGAAAATCCAAGTATCACGTTTCATATACGGAGTTTGATGTTTACGGCTGTGTGTGTTTGGCAGGGAGTCTTACAAGATACAAAAAGACTCAAATGGTTCACGGGATTTTGCAATTCAGACAAAGTATTGCATTTCGTTACATTTTTTTATCGATGCGAGAGTTGAGATATCCATTGCTGAGAGTACTTGTGAATTCTCAATGGATGATTAAATTCTAACCTAAGTCTTGCATGTTTTACGAGTTAAAAAAAATAATAAAAAGTTTGTGTTGTGAAATTATGGTTTTTTTAAAAATGTTTTTGGTTTTGGTATACATTATGCATCTAAAACCTTTTATTGATAATATTTTCTAAATCTGACTATCATACTAATAGGACTCGAGGATATTTTCTCATTTAAGAAATTATTTGAAAAGACTCGCATTCACAAACTTATTAAACAAATCCTATCATTGGAGTAGTCATTTGTCAATAAAAATAATATTTTCATGAATACAAATCGTAGTAAGAAAAAAAGCATTTTATTAAGAACATTCTCTACGTCCTTTCATCATATTAGTGGGACTCAAAGATATTCTTTCAATTAAGAAATTTTTCAAGCAAACTCATTTTTACAAGCTTTCTCAAAAAGTCCCATCATCGAAGCCTTGACTTGCATACAAAATATATCGAGATGCTATGACATTTAAATAATACAATGATAGTGTGAGGCATGTTATAAATTTCACTATTTATTGTTACTTATTCCATATATTTACTATTATTATAATTCATCATTTTATTATTTTATTTTGATTTCATTTCTATTTTATACTTCTCATTTTATAAATGTGTTTTTGTTATGTTTTTAGAGAAATATCCATTTGAATTAAGATTTTAAACCTTAAGACTAAAACCCTTTTATCATACTGATGAAGTTTTAAATCAAATCCCTCAGCTAAGAAAACTAGTTCGTGATTACAACTTTTCATTTCTCAAGTGAAATTTCATGTGCAACCGAACATAGATAATATATTCCTATATCTTTTTTTGTTATTTTTATATTTATACATTTTTGCTATATATTTTATTGATGAAATTGATCAGTTATGTTATTCGGAATATCTATTTATTATGTTGTGCCACTACAATTGAAACCCTCCCATCATTCGGGTGGAGTCTTCAACTTTTACATGGAATTAGTGACTTATCACAATTTTACATTAAATAATTAATTATAAATTAATTTAAGTTTTTTTCCATTGTTCACTTTTCTATCTTTTATATATTATTTATTTATTTCATCATATTATAATGTATTATTATGTATACGCATACTTTATGCATATAACCTTAAGAAATAAGTTCTTGCATATACACTTCCTACATGTTCTATTTATTATTATCTTTAATGCATAAATATTTTTCAAATTTTTACATTTTCTAATGCACTATTTTTCTAGAATATATATATATATATATATATATATATATATGTGTGTGTGTGTGTGTGTGTGTATTATGTCTTTTAAATGTTCGTTCTAAGCCCAATACACAATGCAAAGAGAGAGCCCATACTTGATCTAGACCAAACAGAACCAAACTATTTGGGTAACAAGGGAAACGCCCACTTGCCCAGGCACCACAGCATAAGCCCAGCACTGGCCCAAGGGCTTGCCTCAGGGATATGATGAGCTAGACTTTGAAAAAGAATGACGGACTTACATGGGGTTAGCCTGCTTCCGGGATCCAAATGCAGCGTTGGGTGCAACAGAAGGGATCCTCCTAAGCGACGCCGTTTAAGCCTCCTTAAAATTTTTTTTCTTCTTCCCCTCTATCTTTTTCTTTCTTTTCTTTAGCAAAACGTCTTTTCTCCTAAACAAACATCTCCGCCTTCTGTTTTTTTTTTTTGTCTAATAGGGCTCTTCCCTATTTTTTAGCCTATGTTTTTTTTTCTTCCTTCCCTTATTGCTGCGATTTTTTAGAATCTGTCATTTAATTGCAAATCTATTTTGAGCTCTAAAATGTCTTCTTACTTCACTTTTTGTCTATTACATTAAATCTTTTCATGAATATCTTTCAATGAAATTTTTTATTCTTGAAAACATACATTATGAACATTTTCATGATCATTTGATACAAATACACGTTTTCCTTGAGCTTACAATGTTAAAATTGGAAAATGAAAAAATTGTTCATAAATGCTTTAATTTATTCATCTCAATATCTTCATGTGCTCACATTAAAAATCTTTCCATTGAGATGTTCAAATGCTTGGTCTAGGAACAACTCTTGAATGTGTTTTATGTTTGTGCTTAAATGATCGTTTCAAGATCGACTCTTTAATTATACTATGAAATTGATTATAATGAGCCTTTTGGACCTCATGAAAATTATTTTTGGTTCATCTATTGTTTGTTGGTCCAACTTAATGATAACATGATTTATACTTTGGCTTGACCTAAATATTTTAAGTATTTGAGACTTGACTTAAGAAATAGAATTACTTCTAGTGCTTGTGAATATGCATTTGAGTGTTTGATCATGACATATAGTTTGTGTTGATATAGTTGAAATATCTTTTGAGTATGCATTTGAATGTTGACTATGTATTCATTGAGCTTTCAATGTTCATATGATCAAAAATTTTGTTTGCATCCAACTTTAGCTTATAGGTTACCATAGTGACTTGAAGTTTAAAATGAAAAATGGCTTATAACTTAAGTTAGCAATGAATGCCTAATGAGCTTTGAATGAATGTTTATTTCTTGAATCTTGACAATTGGTATTCGTTGATACTTGGATGCTCACTTTAAATGTATTCTTGAGTTGAGTGTTTTATATTCAATATTTTATAACAATTGGCATCACTCATGAATTATGAATCTTTGAGAAATAGCATGTATCTTGAACTTCAATGATTTCATTTTTTTTTGGTACATGTCTGTAATTTTTTTTTTAAAGAGTGAAATCATGCTTGCATTTTGTGGAACAAATTGGAATCATGATTGTAGACACTATTTATTTTCTTTTGTAAATAACACATAGGCCTTCAATTTATATTTCATTTTATATTGTTATATGTTGTTTATTCTATTATTATTTAAATCAAATCCAATGATTAGTGGGTTTTGGGCACCCTACGTATTCCTATAGTATTCATTTAAGAAGCTTTAGGCACCCCAGGTATTGCTTTAATATTCATTTAAGAAGCAGTGGACTTAAAGTCAAGCCCAAAGCCCAAGCTTGATACCCTAAACAGGACTAATAGAATTAAGCTGGTAAAAAATAGATCGAATAGGATTAAGACTAAGATATTAGGATTAAACGCGATTAATCTTAAGAACTTTCTGGAAAATTCAAGGAAACGAAATGAAAAAAGACAACTAGTAGAAGGACTCAAAATCATACAATGTAGGAGCACACACTACCAAGTGCATGAAATCGCACCCAATAAAAGCAAAAATAACCAAAGATCAATGGTTAGCCGAGTGCCTAGGATGATATTCTCAACCTTTATATAAAGAAAGATAATTTAAAAAAAAACGGGTAGCCAACTTAAGAAAGAAAGAAACCTTTACTAAAAACCCTAAAGCCAAAAGTCATAACTTTCCTATTTTACGAACCTGCACAATACCACAACCACTAAAAAAAAGAGAAAAAAAACCAAAAACTACAAACAAAAAAGAGGCAGTGCTTGGTGAGTGAAGTAGGTTTTAAGACTTTTAAGGAAATCATGTTTTTTTAGGAAGAAAGGCATCATTAGGGTTTTAGTTAGTGAGAGAATGGAGAGTGAGGCTTTGGTGCAAAGGAAGAAAAGGGGCTTTGACGATAGTGGTTATGGTTTTAAGGGAGAGCAATGACCAACAGAAGAGGTTAGAGGGAAAGAATAGTTAGGGTTTTTGAAGAAAGTGTGAAGGGAGGAATTCGAGTAGAGAGAGGAGAGAGAATTAGCTGTTAGAGAAAGAAAATAGAAAAAAGAAATAGGGAGAGAGGAAGAAAGGAGGGTTTAAATACTTAAGGTAGAGAGCAAAATGGCACCATTGCACTAGGATCATGCCATTTGAAGAAAGCAATGCCTAAACGGTGTGGTTTGGAGGGTGTACCGTGCACTAAACGGTGCGTTTTGGCTAGGCTCAGTGGCTTGACTTGGAGACCTGTTGCGTTGGGCCATTTCTAGCCTAAGAACGGTAAATTCTTTCTTTTGTGGATTTGGGTTGGTTTAAATGCATTGTGCTTAGCCTAGTGCTTTGTTGAGAAATATATTACTCTAGGTATGTGATTAATTAAAATAAGAAGATGCAAAAAAAAAAAAAGAATACATAGAAAAGTTACATGATATTATGTTAGGAATATTGAATGGAAATGCAAAAAATTACAACTAGATAGTAAGAAATGTTTAGGTTTAGATAGGTAAAATATATAGAAAGAAAAATAAAAGGTAATAGGTTTCTCTAAAAAGTTATAAAAGTAAATAACAATTTAGTACAAACAATAATTATTTAAATAGGAAAGAATAGAAAAATACTTAGTCCTACGATCAATATTGATAGTTAGGAAAGTATATACGTTTGGTTTAAAAGATGTTATAATATTAATTACGGAAATACTGTATTATTATTAAAATTATATGATGATGGACTATTCATTTAGAATGCGAGAAGTTGTAATCCCAAATGAATTTTTCTGTGTAAAGGATCAAAATTAACTTCCCACTAGTATGATGAAAGGGTTTTGATTTTGGGTATTGATATTTATAATCCTAAGTAAATAAAAACATATTAGTAAAAATGTTAACCCAATAAAAACTTGGAAACAAAAGGAAATAACATAATAATATTAATAATGATAATAATCAATACAAGAGAGAATAGATAAAATATATACTCATAGTTTTAAAAATGTATAAAATTATGAAAAATAATGATATTAATGATGATAAATAAATAAATAGTAATGATAAAATTTTCAAAGACGGTAAACTCATAATAATAATGAATAATGGACATTGGAATTTATAGCATGTTATGCACAACCATTGCATTGTTTAAATGTCATGGCATGTAGACATATTGTGTGTATGAGTTAAAGCCCCAATAATGGGATTCTTTTGAGGAGGCACGCGAGGGCGAGTTCCTTCAAAAACTTCTCTAGGTGAAAGGACACCTTTGAGTTCAATAGTACAATGGGATGACTCGAAGACTGTCCTTAAGAAAAAGTTTTCGCTTGTATTAGGATTTGCATTGATGAAAATTATTTTTAAACACGAATGATTACTCTAATAATGAGATTTACTCGATAAACTTGCGAAGGTGAGCTTTCTCGAATGATTTCCTAAGTGAGTGGTTATCCTTAGGTCCCATCAGTATTATGGGCAAATTCGAAGGACAATCTCAATAAAAGGTTTTTATTTGATAGTTTATCAAGATTTATGCCATGTATTTCATAATTGCATCATGCTCACGTCACACCCATAAAATTGAATAAAAATGCTCTTAAGTTGTTAATAAAATAAATAAATAAGAAAATAAACAATGATTAAGGAAGCACAAGAATAAAATTAGGGCTTAAGTAGGATAACATATGATTAAATGGAACCATTCGTAGAATTGGCGTTACGAGGGATGCTAATCCTCCTTATGCGTAACCATACTTTTGAACCTAACTATAAAATTCGTAGATCAAGTTATTATTCTTTTGATAGACTAAAATCAATATAGGACTTCTTTGAATAGAACAAATTTAATAGGTGGCCAATTACACCTAAGTAAAAATGATTGGTGGTGACTTTTAGTTTTTCATGTTTAGCGGACGAACTCCTAGACTTTAATGTTATGATAGCTTGGTGACTTCGCTAGAGATGCTAGAGAGTCGAACTATTAATTAATCATAGGTTATTTTAAGCCTTAAATAATTTAGTGTTTCCTTTAGTCTTAAGCATTCAGTTTGCCAATTATATGGTGCATTTATTATTTCATTATTATTATTTTATTGGTTTTAAATAATTATGGGGAATTTAGGATAGAAGGATGTGAGACAATTATTCAAAGGTTGGTATGTTCCTTCATTCAAGCGACACGATTTGCATTCATGCATGAGCCTTATTCTTGAGCTTTTTCCTCATTTGGAGGGGATTAACTAGTTACGTTTTTATGAGGTGATAATCTTTGCATCGGCTAGTGAAACACTTCGACTCAAATTGAACCTAGTCCGTTCGAAGTTTGTAATGGGTGAGGACTGGGTGCCTTACTAGTCTAGTGGATGACAATGAGGAACAATTTGAGAACCTTTTAGCCCCAGGTGAAACTGAACTTAGCATGTAGAAAACCGTGAATAGCTTTCTTTTAGGTAAAACCATTCTAACCTACTATGAAAGATGTATCCTTAAATAGGAACACTTGAAGGAACACTTCCCATTTTCTCTGTTTTGATAAAAAAATAAAGTCTTTTCTTTTGTTTCTTTTGTCCTTTAGAAAATTATGAAAAGAAAAAAAAATATATTTCTTTCAATCTTTTTTTCTCGTGGAAAAGACAAAAGAAATAAAAGAGAGAGAAGGGTCTTCCATTTCTATAGAAATGAAAAGAGAAATAAAAAGGATTATTCATTTTTTTCATTCCTTTTAGAAAAAAGAAGAAGGATTTTAGTTTTGAATAAATTTTCCACTTCTCAATTTACATGATTTTTAATAATATGGTTTTATTGTACTCACATTATGTGTATAATGTTTTAAGTTTTCTCGTATTTTAGGGGCACTTCATTGTATAGCATGTCATCCATTCATCAAAGCATCATTGTATTTCATGCACTTTTATGGAAAACATCTAGAAAATTTTTAGTGAAATTTCAAAATTGCTTTTCAAATTTATTTGATTTGAGTCAAAGGGGTTGAAGGATATGGAACATCAATCGGAAGCAAGGATAAGTGCACTAGAGCATAGTAAGGAAGAGCTTGAACATGATCTTCAAGAAATAAAAAGACAAATTCCTAAATTGATGGAAATGGTTAAACGTCTCAACGAAGCCAACGGAATTCACCTTTAAGTATTCCCGTCGCTTTAGACTAAACTAAGCCTCAAGAAACCATTGAATGAAAACCAATTTGTCCGTGAGAGGTCCAACACCTTATTCAATGACCTAAGTAAAGATCAGGGTTTAGGAAAAGTCATGAAGGGGATGGACAAGCTAAATACATAGATGATTGAATTGAAGAGCTCTATATCCAAGATCGGATCTTTAGGCCCCACACAACCTTCAAGCAGTGGTTTGCCACCAAGTGCACATCTCTAAACTTTTCAACCCATGAATGTTGGTCTATATGCAAACTCATATCTCTACCTAACTGTTTTTCAACCACTTTTTCATCTAGCTTATTGAGCCCATTAGTTCACACCATTATAAACCACCTTTGCTCCTAGTTGAGGTGTCATCCAAAAACAATCCAAAAAAAAGATACACAAACAGGTGGATCTTATTCTTATTACTTATGGAAAACTTTTTCACCAATTGGTTCAAGATCATCTTATTCTTGCTATGCTTGTGGAACCCTTGAAACCTCTATATCTAAAGTGGTACAACCCAAATGCAAAAAACGATTATCATGGTGGAGTTATGGGACATTCTATTGAAGATTGTATCATTTTCAAGCCTAAAGTGCAAACATTAATAGATGTAAAGTGGTTTGATATAGCGAAAATGGTCGAGCATGGTGATAGCATGTCTAACTAGGTGTCTAGGAGACAAAAGAATGGGCTTCATTAGGACTTTTTCCTTTTGATTAAAAGTTTTTAAGACTTTAGAACATTTAATGTTTAGATATGGTTGTTCTTAACTTCTTTTGAAGTTTATAAAAATGAATTTATGTTTGTGAACAATTATCAGGAAATGAATGTGTTCTTCAAATGATGCAAAAAAAAAATTGTAACAAATTATATCAAATGTATCAATGATTGACTTTTCAGATTTTGTTTAAGCATATTCTGAATTTTGTTTCAGAGTAAAAAAAAGGATTTTTCAAAAAGAAAGATGAATGGAAAAGAGTTAGTTTGGAAAAATAAATGTGTTACATAACTTAGATTTTGTTGTAATTTCATCATGCATAAAAATGCCCCAAATAATTCATCATCCACTGACTCATAAATACAATTAATCATTTTGTCATGCATTTAAGCATTCATTGATCTTGATACACATGCATTCATCATTCAATCACCTTTTTGTAAGTAGCATCATTTAATAAAAAGATGGGTAATAATGCTGTTGATACCATAAGATAAAAGGTCTTTTTCCAAGATTTTTATGAAGAATGAATATATTTAGAAAGGGTTTTAGTAAGGTATAATTTATCACTCAATCTAATTTGTTTCCATCTTATGAAAAGATAAAAGCTCAAGGAAATCCATTTACTGTTTATGTGATACACGAACTCAAGTTAGAATTATGGAAGAAGAGTAGTCAAAACAGATGGACAAGATCAAGAAATGTCAGGAAGAGATAAGGGAATAGTTGGCAAAGTTAACGGAGATGATGATTGCTAGTAAAAGGGAAAGGTTTTTTGAAAGATCTTTAAGTTCGCAAAGACGGAGCTAATTGCTAGTGCAAGGGAAAACTATGTCGATTTTGAGGGCAAATCTTTCTAACTTGATTTCTACTCTTGACTCAGATGGCTCTGAAAAGAAAGGGAAATTGAAAGTAGACTTGTTTAAGCCAAGCAAGGAATTGAAAATGGAACAAAAGCATGACCTTTTAGATGAATGCCTTAAAAGCATTCAAAGGATGGACATCTATGGATCTTTAGATGTAATCAACTTATGTTTGGTACCTGATGTGATTATGCCACTCAAGTTCAAAGTACCAAAATTTGAGAAATTGATGGAACCAAATGCCTAAAGGCCCATATCACTATGTATTGTTAGCTGATGGATACATAGGCACATGATGATAAACTCTTGATTCATTATTTTCAAAATAGCCTAACAAAGTCTGCAACTAAATGGTATGTTCAATTGGATAATAATCATATTAGTTCTTGAAAGGATCTTAGGAGAACATTCCTAGTCCAATATAAATATGTCACAAACATGGGCTTAGATAGCACTTTCTTCAAAACATGGAAAAGAGAAACATTGAGAGTTTTAAGGAATATGCCCAAAGATGGATAGATATTGCTACATAGGTTCAACCACCTCTCACTAAAAAAAAAAAGCAAAAAATGTTGTTTATTAGTACTCTGCAAATACTATACTATGGTAGGCTAATCAACAAAGTTATCAAGAACCTTATTGACATTGTGATTTTAGGTGAGATGATTGAAAATGCAATTAAGAAGGGTAAAATTGGAGAAAACAGTGTCAATAGCAAGGAAAACTGTAATGCATCAAAGAAAGGGAAAAGGGAGGCAAAAGGTATTGTGTGTGAAGGGTAACAACCATGGAGCATCAATCCATAGATCTTGTACCAATGAAGACAGTTTCAAACCCATCGACAAGGAATTATGACCCTAATGCTAAATGTGACTATCACATGGGGGTAATTAAACACTCAACTAAGAAGTGTAGGCAATTGAAGTGGAAAATTGAAAATCTCATCAAGGATGGCACTTTGACTCTTGAGCTTATGGACTTTGGAAATTGGCTTTTCCATAGATCGAACTCTTGTTTAGAAGTTGTAGAAAGCCTCAACTCTCAAACAAATTGCTTGCAAGAAAAGTGGATGATTTGGAGTTTTTACTTTGTATTCATGTGCATGGCATGAGTAAGATTTTGTTAAAGAATATAAACTTCAAAAGTTGTAACTTAAGCTTTAATGTTTTTGTTGGATTAAAATTTTTGAAGATTTATATTTAATTTGCAAAATTATGTGATGCAATTGATTTAATAAAAGTTTCTATAACTTGTTTCTAAGATCATAAAAATTTAAAAAAAGTCATGAAGGGGAAAAAGGTTTTGACAATAAAGTGTGCACATGATCTCGAATAATTGATGGTTATTATTTGGAGTGAACCTATCCTAGAAAACATTTTCCAAACACTTTGGAACCCAAAACCACTCAAACAAAGGCTATTCAAGAACTTGAATCTAAAAAAAAGAAAAGAAAGCAAAGTTTTAAAAGTTCATCAACCTTATCATATAATGCCAAAGGACAATGATCTTTATCTAGGCAATGATCAAGGTTATAATTAATTATTTTGCAAAATTCTTCCTTTAAAAATCAAGCAAATTAAGCACTTTTATAAAGACTCTAAATGTGACAGGTTAATAAATGTCAAGACTATGCTAAAGTCTTAAATACACTGAAACCTCTCAAATTATATCAACTTGATGCCAAATGGTACCTTTCAACCTATTGTCCCAAACTATCCTTTACCATATTCTAAGGCATGATGACCAAAAAAACAAGATTACTTAATACTTCCAAGACACCTTGGCTTCAAAAATTGCCATATTTCCTTTCTCATTTAATAAAAGTATTTCTTATCATAAAGAATTGATCATGATAAAGGATTCTGATGTTATACTTTTGAAGGCTTCTAAGGAATCTTTGTTGTTTAGAGTTGTCCACTAAGCCTTCATTTGAGTGGTTGATTAAGGAAGAACATTTTCTTTATTTTTTTTTTTGTTTTGGAAGGTTGATTCAAGCTTGTGTTGAGAAGAAACAAAACCAACAAAGAAAAAAAGAAAAAAAATAAGAAAAATGAAAGAATGGTGATGGAAGTTGATAATGACATTATACACTTGAGATACTTAAATGGTGCCAAAAGAGGAAAAACATGAAAAATAAGCTTTTGACCTTAAATTCCTCCTTTCTAGGATTGCTCTTCCATGGAAGTAACTACAGTTAAGAGGATAAATGGCCATGTTTCATTTTCCCTTTGCAAATGAAAAAATTATCTATTTGCTACCCCTTTGAGCCTATTGAATTTTCTTGAAAATGTGCCTCAATCAAGGATCACCTCCCACATTGGGGGGCTACTATGTAGGAAAGTTTTTGTCAAAAGATGGATGATAGAAAAATTCATTCTGAGGGAAAAATGAGCATCCTATATATCATAGAGGCAGATGCGAATTTGAGTTCTTGAAATTTTGAACTCAATCAATCAAAATGAAAATTGTGAAGAAAAAATACAAAAAAATAAAGAAGAAAAAGAATAGAAAAGAAATGATGGAAAAGCATGCTTTGAAAAAAGGAGCAAATGTCTTAAAAGAGTCATTTACATGACAAGAAATGATCCTTGGTTTAATCACCTTTAAATACATGTTTTGGGCTTTTGTATCCATTTTTTTAGAACCCTCAACCATAGCCTACATTACGTGCTTGAAGAAGTCTATTTTGATCAAGTGTGGATACTTAAATTTGAAGAGCTTTCTTATAAAAAGAGATCATCATATAGAAAATGTGACCTTAATTTCTTTTCTTTTCCAAAATTACTTTTTGAACCCTCAATTCATTTTGGAAAAATTTTAAAATTTTCAAGTACATGATGGAACTATTAATTAAATGATGAAAAAAGAAGAGAAAAATGAGGCTATAGGGTGAAAATATGAAAAGGTAGTCCAAAGCAAAATTAAGAACTTATGAAGCCACTCATGATTCTGACTAACGCTGTAACATGAAGTATCAAAGAGAGATCATTTCAAGGTAGCTAGAATGTGTTAGACATTTTTTTTAATTTCTTAAGACTCTCAAACATCATTAAAGATTAAAGATTTATTAGAAAAATCCATATTGAATTTCGAACCTATCTCTTTCAAAACAACCTTCTACAATATTAAGCCTTTAATAGCTGGTCTTGACATTTATCATCTTGCCACACATCATGAGACTTAGAGAGTGTCAAATCTGATTGTGATCTAAAAGGAATATTTTTGCAAAATCTTATTTTAAAGTGCAAGTCTGGAAAATAACCATTCATTTGTGAGCTTAGATAAAGAAACTTCAACTTTTCTTCTTTTCTCCATGAAGTGGTGAAACCCTTGTTGTTGACAAGGACCTTGATGCGTTATGCCTTCAATCCATTTGAAAGACCAAATTGTTATCTAAAGTCCTTTCAAGTAGTAATCATCAATTTTTCAAGGGATTCGAGTATTGCATGTTATAAAAGTGTTGAATTGACTCATTTTTGTTCCAAAACCATAACTACCTTTGGTCTTTAAAAATAGTTTTGTAGGGAAATTTTAGTGGCAATTTGTCATAGTTCAAAATTTTTGAAAGCAAAAGGAAAATGTGTTTTAAAAAGGAAAGAGTTCTTGATCTTTGTAAAATAACTTTGTCATTTTAATATGAAGATCATGAGTTTTAAGAAATGAGAAAAACATTTTTATGGATCACTTCTCAAGGATTAGGAAGCTTGGAATCATTGAAATCAAATTTGAATTGATACACGATTCCTTGGTGATATCTATTTTCGAGAAATGATTTCAAGAATCGAAAACTATATGACAAAACTAGCAAGCAGGTTCTTTTATGACAAAGTGGTTTGTAACTACACAAAAATCATAGAAGAGTGTGCAAAGATAGGAGGAAAGGCTTTCGATAGAGGAATACATTTAAATGAAATGATGACATGAGAGTCATTCTCCTTTTGTTATGCAATTATGTATACATGTACATGACCATGCACAACTGAGATTGGAAATTTTCATGCAATAGTTAACATTTACACATATTTTCTATGCATTTGGAAAGGTAAAAGCCCATCCAACACAAGAATCTTGCAAATACATCAAGCTTTGATTAATTTGAGAACCACTCTGAAGGATTCCAAGTAATTAGTGTCAATATTTCTTTAAAGTTAAGTAACCTCATTTAGAGATGAAGAGTAACCTTTTTTTATGAAACCTCCAAATACACATTTTAAAACCTTTAGGTACATTCTTAAAACCTCTAGGTACATTCTTAAAACCTCTAAGTACCTATCATCAATATTTCTTTAAAGTTATGTAGCCTTATTTAGAGATGAGGAGCAACTTTTTCTTATGAAACCTTCGAGTATAATATCTAAACCTTCGGGTGTACTTTTTAAAACCTCTGGATACATTCTCCAAAACCTTCGGGTAATCATTTATTTTCTTTAAAGTTGTATAGCCTCGAATGAGGAGTTGTTTATTTTTTGAATTGTTTTTAAAGTTGTAAGGCCTCGGATGAAGAGTTGTTACTTTAGGTCTTACGGTTGTCGTGATCTATTTATTACATTTACATGCGATGTTAAATGGAAGGAAATTGAAACTGCATTAGCCTTGCTTCCAAATCAAAGACCAGAAGATAGGCATGATATAATATCAAGAGTGTTCAAACTGAAACTCCATTATTTAATGGAAGATTTAATGAAGAACAAACATTTTGATCTTGTTATTGTTGGTACGCCAAAGCTGTTCACCTTAAACATTTTCTTTGACATCTAATTATACATTTAACATTTACATGATCTCCTAAGAATTGTTTGTTTGTAATTGACAATTTTTAACCTTTCATTGTATAATTACCTATACCATTGAGTTCTAGAAACGAGGATTGCCTCATGTGCATATTCGCTTTTGGCTCCACTGTGATAATAAAGATTCATCATTTGAAGATGTTGACAAAATTATGTTAGTCGAATTGCCTGATAAAAATGTAGACCATATTGCATACCAAGCTACTTCAGAATTTATGATCTGTAGACTGTCTGGTGATGCACGTCCAAATTCATCCTGCATGGTTAAAAGATTTTGTTCAAAATATTATCCAAAAGAATTACTAATAAGAACCATACCAAATGAAGATGGATTTCCTATATATAGAAGAAGAAACACGCTAGATAATATAATAAGAAAAAACAATATCGAGTTAGATAATAGATATGTAGTACTGCATAATATTAATCTGGTCGTCAAATATCAAACACACATTAATGTTGAATTTTGTAGCCAATCAACTGCAATAAAATATCTATTGAAGTATATCAATAAAGGACCTAATAGAGCTCGAGTCATCCTACAAAACAGAAACTTAAACAGTAACGAAAACCCTCAAAGTGCAATTTCAAATATCCATCAAATTTACCAGAAAGACCTATTGAAATAGATGAAATTAGAACTTATTTACATTGTAGATACTTACCAGCTTATGAAGCATGTTGGAGGTTATTCAAAGATTACCAATACACTTACCAGAACAACAAAACATTTATTTTCATGATAATGAAAATATATTAGGAGTTATACATAGAGTAGATATTGATAAAACTATTTTAACTGAATGGATGGTCTGCAACCAAGTTGACCAAATAGGTAGGCAACTTTTATATGCTGATTTCCCCACAAAATTTGTTTGGCATTAACAAGAGTTTAGATGGAAAAGAAGAAAACAAGGAAGATTTATAGGTAAGATAAATTATGTGCATCCAGTAACAAGAGAGCTATATTACCTGCATATTCTATTAAATGTAGTTAGGGGCATTACTAGCTTTCAACATATCAGGACAGTAGGTGGAATTACTTATCAAACTTACCAAGAAACATGTCAAGTCCTAGGTTTGTTAGCAAATGATAAAGAATATAACGATGCATTACTTCAAGCTTCTTAATGGGCATCTAGCTTGCAATTGAGAGAACTATTTGTAACTATCATTATGTTTTGTCAAGTGGCAAATCTTATTCAACTTTGGAATACTAATTAGAAATTGTTATTAGAAGATAATGAATATAAGGTAAAACATGCCTTTGGATCCTTAGGCCACATAATTTCAGAAATTGATCTTAAGAACTATGCTCTCATTGCGTTGGAAGACCTATTCAATAAAAATGGTAGTTTTTTATCTGAATTTAGACTACCTATGCCAAACTAAGGAAATATCATTTATGACCAAGATAAACTTTTACATGAGGAAATAAATTATAATCTATTTGATTTATAACAATTACACCTACAATTAGTAGCAAACTTGACCTTTGAACAAAGACAAATTTATTAGTCTGTCAAACAATCAATAGATAATAATGAAGGTTAACTGATCTTTGTATATGGTCATGGAGGTATAGGGAAAACTTATATATGGAATACAATCATATTGACCATAAGATTAGTAGGTAAAATAGTTTTAGCTGTTGCCTTCTCTGGTATTGCTTCTTTGTTATTGCTTAAAGGTAGAACTGCCCACTCAAGATTCAAAATTCTTTTAGATATAAATGAATAGTATAAACATCAAATTAAAAAAGGAACATAGCTAGCAAGATTAGTTGAAGCATGTAGTTTGATAGTTTGGGATGAGGCTTCTATGGTACACAAACATTGCTTGAAGCTTTAGACAAATCTTTGATAGACATACTTAACCATGATTCTAACGAAGCTAGTGACAAGCTTTTTGGATGGAAAACCATACTATTAGGTGGAGACTTTCTGCAAATTTTGCTTGTTGTTGAACCCTGCCATAGGACAGACATTATCAATGCAACCATTAACCAATCTACGTTATGGTCTAAATGTAAGGCTTTTAAGTTAAAAACAAACATGAGACTTCTAATGCTAGACTTAACTAAAAAATGAAAGAAACAAATTGAAACATTTGCACAATGGTTATTAGATATCGGTGATGGAAAGTTGAGCTCATCAGCTATACAAAATGATGATGATGAATCTGATTGTATTCCATTACCAAATGATTATTAGTGCCTATCATAAACAACCTAATCGAAGACACCATTTTTGCTGTTTATGATGACTTTGACAAATATTATGCAACCTTGAATATCTTACACCAAGAGCTAGAGTGACACCTTATAATGAAACTGTTGACTCAATTAATTCATATGCCGTTGATTTGATTCACGGAACCTTAAAAGCATATTTTAGCAAAGACTCAATATCCCAAGCAACTGATCAGGTATCATATCATCAATCATTATACCCAACTGAATTTCTCAAATCATTAAAATTTTCTAGCTTACCAAATCATGCCCTACGTTTAAAAGTCGATGCTATTGTCTTGTTCCTAAGAAATTTCAACCAAAATTTTGATTCATGTAATGGAACAAGACTCATTGCTACATAGTTAGCTCTTAATGTTATTGAAGGAAAAATTATTTCTATGGTTGAAACAAACAACAAATATTTTATTTGTAGAATACTTTTAACAGAAAAATATCGTAGATGGCCATTTGTCTTCACAAGAAAACAATTTCCCATTAGGTTATCTTATGGTATGACTATCAACAAAAGCCAAGGCTAAACACTCGACAAAATTGGTATATACTTTCCTAAACCTGTTTTCACGCATGGTTAGCTATATGTAGCTCTTTTGAGAGTCACATCTGGAAATGGATTATGTATTTTAGTAGCAGATGAAAATGACTTGCCAATGACTGAAACAAAAAATATAATCTTTTGAGAAATCTTTCATAATTTAAATTTAGGTTTATCTCATAACTTACATAAGCCTAATTGCTAACACTTTTTTGCTAACCACTTTTTGTATAAATTTTATATTCAATATTTGCTTCCAATATTAAATATTCTTACATGCTTTAATTTTTTCCTTAGTGCTTAAGACAACTTGAATTCCTAAAACAGGTACTATTATACTTCCTTTACTTTCCATATTAATCATAACCCATTACTAATAAAATAGGCATAGAAGTTAAGAATGTTACACCGATTCCTATGCAATCTTTAACCTTTTCAACAGGATGTATCAATTAAGGTTAGGATTGTACGTATATGGCAATCCATTGACCCTTCTCGACCAAACACATTGCTGAGCCTTGACTTCTTAGCTACTGACACATAGGTACTATACCATTCATTTCACTTCTATTAAAATTAAATTTGTTTAACCATTTAACTATATATATAACATGACAACCATGATTACTAGTTGTCATCTTATAGTTCGTAACATTTATTCATTGCATATTTTTCCTTTCATGTCCACCATATTTGATATTCACATTCATCTCTATTATTTTCACACAATTTATTCAATTAACGATAATATTATTATTGAGTAGAAGGATGCCATGCATTTCGTGATCCGAAGTTCAGTTGCTCCTCGTTTTGAACCTTATCTAAAAAAAAGTTTGCTTTTACCAAATTAAACGATTCCAAATTAATGAGAAGAAAATGTCTTTCAATCCTATCCCTCTAGCATCATAGGCATGTTCACTATAAACACTCTTTTCTAACCAATTCAAGAATATGTGAATACATACCTTCCATTTTGCTTTACTTTTGCCTCCATTGATGAACTCAATAGCTGAATCTACAACAACAAAGTTCTTACAGGTAATCTGAATTGCTATCCTAATAGCACATGTTTTAATCTTTAATCAATGGTTTGCTGCTGACACTCGCTCTTAAGCCTAATTTGATAACATCGATTATTATTTATATTATTTTCTTTTATACATTTTTATTCTTCCCAGACCTTATTAGAGCACTCAAATCAATGACTACCATCGAAAAAGTCCACTTGCAAAACTGAACTAATGAAGTAACAAAACGAAACTTGTATATTGAAGACCTTAGGTATAATAAAATACAAACATGTTTCTAAACCTCACAATAACTTATCATTGCAGCATGTCTTATAAATAGTTGGCTTTATTCACAACAGTAACTTAAAAGTTGTTCTTTATGGAGATTAGACCAAAATAATCAATCAAGATGAACTTCTTGATGATGTGATGAGCTTAATCGTTGCCATTGCTACAATGACAGTCAAGAAATACATGAGTAAGACTATTATATACACTATGAGTTAAATTAATTTTTTCCAATAAGATTTTTTTTAACCTTTCGTTCTTTATGTAGATACCCTTTACTTGTTTTTTAGCTCAACGACCAAAATATATGTTAACCCTAACATACCAGAAACTACAATCTATAAACAAAGGTAATATTTATATAAAAAATATTTCGTCTTATATTGCAACTGCAATAGATTCAAATGACACATCAACATGCAGGTATGAGAAACAACCCTTTAGTGTTGAGATTATAGACATGCACATACTACCCCACCAAATTAGCAACAAAGGCTAATGATATCAAGCAATCAACCATAGCATAATCAATGCTGCTGACCTAAATAAAATACAAGTCTAAAAATTATACTTTCAATGTTTAGAACTTAATTGTATAATGAAAGTATGTTAACAATTTAAAAATATTACAGTAAACTAAATTTAAAATTAGAGCAACGATAACTGATGTTGATTGCTCTAATGGATGGTTTTGTAATTCCTGTAACAGACGTGTAGTGACCTTACATTTCTGTGACGACAAATATTGGTGCACAAAACATAAAGAAAAGACACCACTGCTAATGTAACTATCTTTCCACTTTACTTCTACTGTCAATCATTCCACTCATAAGTCTCCATCAATATTTGGTAAATATATATCTTTCTTCTCAATTTACTACTTCATCTTGTGCAAGGAAAGTATATTCCTTTATGATTTTTAAACTCTCCCTCTCTTTTCAGATGTCAACATACCACCTTGAATCAAAAAATAAATATATAATTGATCATAAAAATTACAACAAAATATGCTGATTGTCTTATGGTTATTTCTTTTTCTTTATAACTCTGTACTAAACTGTTTAGTTAATAAAGTTATATCGTTAATCTTTCAAGTTCATTATTATATGCATGCAACAATAAGTCAACAACTATTTTTAATTAATCTTTAGAACTAAACTATTCATGCTTGGTTCAGATTTATACATACATCTTTGGTTGATTTCCAGCTTTTCATGTTTAACAAAATATAATACATTATGTCTTCTTCATTGTAGATTTTGCATACAATTGATTGTGGAAAATCATATCGGACAAATGGAGTTGGTGGCCTTTGGTAGACTAGCAAAAAAATTAGTTGGTGCAATAATTACCAAGCCTGCTGCGCTACAAACTATTAGTCGTATAATATCACCTAGACCCTTAAAATCATTGATCAAACAAGCAAAAATTTTCACCATACCCCTAATAACTAAAGCAATCAAAATAGACATCACCAATTACAAAATGTTTGACTTCGATGATCTGCAAACCCAACAATGGCACACTATCGATTCTGTAGTTGCCTCAAGATCAACAATCCTCCACGAATACTAGACCAATGACAAAAAAAACTTTTGGCATCACTGATCAACACACAAGTAGCCAGAGAACTTTTCCCAGAACAAGCACCATAGAAACAATCCATCACCACCAAAGGTGAGGAATCGTTAATAGAAAAACACAAAACTAGGAACATTTAGAGTATTTTGCTAACCTTATTTTGCCTGATGGTTTTAGTTATTCTTTACATACTTTTTCAATAGTAATGTAGATCAAGATGTACTAATTGCTTTTACTAATAGATATGTAGTTTCTATAATTGTTTGATCATGCATTGAGATTGCATTTTGTTGACGTTTTCAACCACAGCCTAACAAAACTAGGTACATTTAGAGTATTTTGCCTGTTGGTTCTAGTCTTTCTCTACATACTTTTTCCGTAGTAATGTAATATGTGGTTTGTTCAAAAACTCCGTGGCCTTATAAATAAACAAAAAAGGCTCTTTAACTTTTTACTCAAACCATTCACAACGTTCATTAATATATTTTATCATCAACATTTTGTTTAAAATATTTTTTTTACCCGAGAGCAATTCACGAGGTCAATTTTAGTATATAAATATGGTTTAATTACGAGGCTTTTGTAAAATATGATTCTAATGTTACTTGTTTTTCTTAAAATTGATGTCTCCTTAGACCTTACCAAACTTTTCTTAATGCATTAAGAAGTTCTAGTTTAGTATTCTCATATTACAAGAGAAAATTATGCAATATGATTGTTGCTTTGAGTACATCTTTACGCGAGATAGGCTCTGGTGATGCCAAAACCTAATTTATACATCAATTAAGCATCAACAACGCTTAATTGATGTATGAATTAATAAATTATTAATTTATCCATTAAATAAAATCACGATTACTTAATAAATTTTCATGGTCTCAAGGTTATTAATTCATAGAGATTTAACTGTAATAATTTATAAAATTAAAGTACAAAATTTTTATTTTAAAATAATTAAAATATATACCTTTTTATGATATTAAATTATTATTTTCTATATAATATTATATCTTAATTTAACACTAGTAAAATTATATCATTTTATAATTAAATTACAAAATTATTAATTTACAATTACATTTACAACATATGTATTTATAAAACAAACACATTTATAATTGATATAACAACACAGACAGTTGAAAGATAAATAGCACAAGTTGAGTTGGCCGTCTAAAAGCTTTATTACTAGTCTACTCAACTCAAATTTTAATTTGAACAGTTTGGGTGGGATACTAGCTGGAAGTGAAATTATTAAGGAGGATTGCACCGCATATTGTGTCCTATTTTAATTGAGCAACTAGGCGGATGTTTGGATGATGGGGATTTGCTTATATTGAATATTAATTGTTGAACTAATTCTTGTGTGGATAAAAGTTTAAACGGGTGCATGGAATGCTTATGGTGGATTTGCTCATTAGAATATTTGCTTGAAGTACTTAATTTCAAATAATGTAAAGAATTAATTTAAATCATTATTTTCTATATTTTGAACTTAGCAATCTTTATTTATTACAAAAGAAAACTATATGATAATCTTTTAACTAAATATAAAAATGTGTAATTGTTAATCAAGATATAGATGTCAGTTAAAATTCTACTACACAAGTATCTATATCGAATAGATAGAATATAAGCAAGCAGAGTATCGATCTCATAGAGAATTGATCTAAAATTCTACTAACAATTTAATCTTATCCAAGCAATCAAATTCAAATAACTAAATTAATTAACTACATATGGCCTATAGGTATATCCTTATCCTACACGCAAATCAATTAATATGATCATATACTATCTCAATTTTATTTTACACTAAACACCTTTTCCCAAGTTTGTTTAGGTTCCTTGATTAATTTAATTGGTGATTAGGCCATAAAAAGAATTATGAACAAATTGGAATAAACAATTCAAATCCCATTAAAGATAAACAAGAAAGAGATTAAAAGTTTAGACTACATGTGAGTTCAATTGTAATCTTAGAAAAATAGTTTAGTTCATAAAATCTAATAAGAACTTCATCCAAAGAAAATTAACCATTAATCCAAGTCAAAGAAATTAAGAAAAACACAAAAATAGAGAGAAAAAACTAATAGTTGAAGCTTTATGATCTTGATTCTCTCTTCAATTCTCTTGCTTTCTTGCTTTGTTTTTGGCTCTTTTTTTTCCACAGAAATTACTTGCTACCTCCTCCTAAAAACCTTTGAAAAAGTCCCTTTAAATAGCCTCCAAAACCCTAGCTTTCAAAATCCTATAAGCTTATTATTTTTGGAAAATATGTCGAGCACTGAGACTCTTATTTTCCAGAGCTGCAACTTTCAAAGGTTTTGTCTCAATTCTATTCTTTTAGTGTAGTACTTTCACTTCGATAAAGATTTTGACTACTTTCTGATCAGAACTGAGCAAAGTGGTAAACGTCAAAATTTTAGCCCTACCTCTTTGCTTTCTAATGGTCTAAAACTCATGTCATTTGAACTACTGTAGTGGGAGAAATGCTTGAAAAACAAAAACATATGCAAACAGAGCATTTGTCCATTATGCACCTTTCTTTACCAATTGAAATAATTTTTGATTTTACTCCTACAAAAACATAAAAATAAATATAAATA
>NW_018397265.1:5482705-5491158 GCF_002168275.2 Theobroma umbraticum
AATATTATTAACTTAAAATAAACATTTAAACATAAGTTAAACTAAACTAATAAGATAACTAACAACACCTAAATCTGATCCTAAATATACTCTAACTTAGCCTAATTAGATATTTAATCTCCCATTAAATATATGTATTTGATACACACATCAATAGATATAATTATATTTATTCTATCTTAGTTGTATTTTTTTATGATAAAATTTTTTTCAACTTCAATTCATTTTATTTTTAATAGATTTTTTATTAGAATATATGAAAATACTTCCAAAAAGCTTTGAATGAGGAGGTATTGTAAAAATTTTGTGTAATAAAATATTTAAAATACTAAAGTCAAAACTTTAAAAATTCAATTGAAATTATAAAGAATATAGTCCTTGTTCCAAAAAAAACAAAAATTGATTGAAAAAGGTCAAACTCAATATTATAAAAGGAGTAAACACTTTTTAACATTTCCTAAATTTTTTTATGCCTTATGCAAAAAAAAAAAAATCCATTTGATGGTTTTAATTGTTTTAAACATTTTATCAAATTAAAATTTAAGAGTGAGAGATCGAGATTTTAAGATAAATTTGAAATCATTAAATTATGAAGTAATTTAAATAAATCTTTAGACTTTTATAACATTCAATCTAGCACTTATACTTTTATTTTGAATCAAATAAATTTTTTTACTTTTATTTTGAGTCAAACAAGCTCTATTATGACTAATGATTGATTTAGTAAAAATGTCATTTATCATTTCATACCGCGTGACGCTAACGTGGTATCCTAATCTATCATAATTGATTATAGTGTGTCATGCTGATATATCATAATTATAATAACATAACATATTAATTTGGTATGAAAATACAACCATGTGACATTTTTTTACCTTCTATATCAACGTCATATCAATGCCATATAGATATAAAATGAAATGTGGCATTCTGACTAATGACAATTAGTCAATCATTAATAATAAAAGCTTATTTTACTCAAAATAAAAATACAAAAATTTGATTAAACATAAAAAAATTAAATACTTATTTAAATTTTTTAAAATAATTTATAAACTTATTTAAGCATCATGTCATTTGAAATATTCAATTATTATTGAATAAAATTGTATATCAATTAGCAAAGGAAAATTTGTTAACAACATCTGAGCAAAAGTACTCTTCTAGGCCCGATCAACTTGATGCCTGGTGGCGGATTAGCATGGAGGTGGATAGGTGGTAGGCTACCTCCTCTTTGAGCATGGAGGAGCAATATTTCTTCACAGCCTCATAGCACATAAGCCAAAGAGAATGATTTTCTTATAACAGACACATATGAAGAATTAAATAGTTACAAAGAATCAAATCAAGTTTAAAAGTACATATATATCATAGATACAAAATTGTTTGTTCGAGGGCCCTTTTAGTAGGTAAAAGAGACTGGTTTGTATAACTCGAACATACATGTAAATATATAGCCAGAATTATAATAAAGAAGTTTTTTACACAATGAACTTTGGGAATGAATCCTTTTCAAGCATGACCAATCTCATGGGTGTCGACATCTCTCGACTTTTTCGCAGCCTCTAGTTTCAGGATTTGATGGTTGTGGCAGGCATTTCGCTCCTTTGCATGGAAGTTCACCATTAGCTGCCATAGCCTGGTGGCCAATTGCTTCGTTTGCATTTGCATCTCCAATCAAGACCGAGCCCACCAACATTGCACAAAAGCAAAAAAATATGAATTTGTTGTATGTAGACATGTTTGAGGAAAATCGATAGTAGCAAATTGAATCAAAAATTAAAATTGTATGAATTTGCTGGAAAAGATAAGTTTATATAATTCCATAATACATGCAAAAATAGTAAAAGCACTAAATATTTGTATCTCTAAAAAAAAACAGTTTTTTTTTTTAACCTAAAGATAGCAATGCCAGCTTGTTATTTTTATATCAATTTGAGCGGCCAACATCTTCCTCAACCTCCATCTTTAAACTTGATAGGTTGACCTAATTTTCTGTGGACTTGTTCAAAGGCAACTCCTTTGTTAAGTAAGGCCAATTTCATTGGAAATTACAATAATGCATCTCCCAGTAACTTTTGCTTTCACACAATTTGGCTTTGATAAGTCTGAACGAGTTCTGTTTTTTTTTTTTAGTTTTTTGGCCTTAAATAGTTTAATTTTCTTGAGTCAACCCTATGGTAATCAAAATTGGCATAGACCTTCAGCTCTCTGAAAAGCCTAAATTGCTGATTTTTGGGACGTAATCAATCTTTTAATTTTTATGTGTCACGTTGAGTGTATGTTAGGCTTCTAGATACTAGAATACCTGGGTGGAAGAAAAAATATGGTCCTTTTAGCAAAATTCTTCTGGAAGAGAGAAAGATATCATGTTATTTGAAAAAAAATTCGGGGTAATCTGTTTTAAGTAGATAGTTTTTCTTTCTTTTCAAAGAAAAACAAAAAGATAATAAGATTTTTAATTTAATAATTGTTATTATAATTTATTTGATATTTAGTTAATTTTGTCAAATGAGTTGATGTCTCTTGCAAAGTGAATTGAAGGAAGGCTTAAGTTGAACGAATAATGACACACTTTGCATTACAAAGTTGATTTATTTATAACATGATCTAAGATAGGATAAACTAATATAATCTAAATATACTTGAGTACATGAACTCTCTGTTGGATCAAATGAGTTTCCTCTCGTATCACCAAGGGTAAAGGGTTGGATGATGTATAACATTTTATTATGGCCTTGCAAGATGGTGTAACAATTGGTGGCACAAATCTTGTATAGAAGAAGGTGAAATCTGGCGTTTTGTAGTGGTTTAATAAGCGTATCAGCTAGCTGTTCATCTGTGGAGATGTGATTAATGTTAAGCTGAATTATTAACTGTCTCTCGAACAAAGTAATCAAGAGCCAAATGCTTCATTCTTGTATGGAAGATAGGATTCTTTCAATTGTAGATGAAACTTAGGTTGTCATAAAGAACTGTTGGAACTCTCCGTAATTGAGCCTTAAGTTCCTAAAGTAATTATTGATTCCATGTAATTTCAGACATAGTGGCAACAATGGACCTGTATTCATCTTCAGTGGAGGACTGAGCCACTGTTTTCTGATATTTAAAGGACCAAGATATCGATGTATTCCCAAGATAGATAAGATAAGCTAAGTTAGATATTCTATCATCAGGATTGCCTGCTCAATCCGAATCAAAAAATGTATGCAGACATAGGTTAGATTTGTTGTTGATGAGAAGACCATGAAATAGATATTGCAGAACCCTCTTGAGAGCCTAAAAATGCAAGGTAGTAGGCTCATGCATAAATGGAGATAGTTTATTAACTGCAAAGGAAATGACCGGCTTGGTAAGAGCTAAATACTGAAGGGAATCAACTAATTATTTGAATGCTATTACATTTATTTGCAGGGCAGATCAATAATTTTTTAGACCTAAAGTGAAATATCTAAATGAGACTTTTTTTTATTGAAATTAAAAAAATTATTAAAATTTTATTCTTCTAGCTTCTTGAGATACAAAATTTTTAATTAAAATTTTGTAATCAAATTCTTCTAATATTTTTTAATTGATAATATATCTAATGCATTTAATCTTTCTTGATACAGTGTTGATCTTAAATAAGATGTTATTAATTTTAGTTTTGAAAAATTTCTTTCTCCTGTAGCAACACTTACTGGAATTGTTAATATTATTCTGAAAGCAATATTTGCGTATGGAAATGAATCAGTCCCTTTATATGTTAAGTATGTCGATTAGACTATTATCTTTCATTTGTATAATTTCTTTTAAATTTTTAACTTTAAAATAAATCTAAACCATCATTGTTATATTTTAAAGCACATTTAAGATTAAGGCAATATTCTTTCAAACTATTATCATCTAATGATTTCAACATTTTAATGCTAAATAGAAAACCAAAAATACTTTCATATATCATAAATTGTTCAAATCTACTTTGGAGTGAAAAAATAGCTTGTCCTAATATAAATTAAAAGTAATTAATTCTAAATGATTCTTTAAAAGATCTTGTTATTTCATTACCATTCTCATCAAATTGTTTTTTCTACAAATATTACACAGATCATGGCATTTAGATTCTATATTCATTTCAGATGTAATTGCTTTAGAAGAGATCATAGTAGATGCAAATCCATATTTCCATTAGTTGACTGGAAATTGGAGAAATAATTGAGAATTAATAACATTGTAAGAATTGAAAAATTGAGATTTATTAGGCACATAATTAGAGAAATAAGAGAATATGTTGTTTTATTAATTATCTTTGCTTTTATATGTTTTTAATGAAAAATGAGATAAATAATTGAGAACTAATGAGAATGTGAAAATAAGAGAAAATAGATATTTATTAGGCATGAGAGAATAGGTAAATATTTAATTTTATTAATTATTTTAATTATTATATATTTTTAATATAATTATTACATTATAATTATTATAAAATTATGAGACTTCCTTAAATTTGGGGCCTAAAGCTCTTGTTTAGGTGGCTTTACCCAAGGGGGACCCTATCTATTTGGACAGAACCATCATGGCATCGTAAAAAAGCTGAAAAAAGATTGGTGTGCAAGATGCTTTTACACCAAGCATGTTTACTTTGTGTAAAATATCATTTATATATTTATGTTGTGATAGAAATAACGCTCTAGCGGTGTGAACAACTTAAATACCTAAGAAATATTATAGCAAACCATGTAAGTAATTACACCATTGAAGTAATAGATAAATAGCGAAAGATCAATTATTGAATTAGTGAAGTCAAAAGAAAATAAAATGTTGCTTAATGCGTCGAACTAGGCCCCGTGTCATGATCCTAGCAAAGAACCATGCGAATCTCACGTCTTATGCCCCTAATGGGTTGAACCATATGTCTTACGTCGAAGAAAAACTCTCAACAGGGAGACAAGGGAGGATATCATGATCTTACAAGGGAGTTATGAATCTCACATCGACTATGTATTAGAGTGAGATTTCACACTACCTTCAACTTGTAAGGCGCATTTTGTGAGATAAAATCGAAAGGTCAACAAGTCAAAATGGACAATACCTCATAGGGGTTGGTGTTGGCCATGACACCCAAATTGCTTGTCTTTAAGTCATATATGGCTTTCTTTATGTGAAACCCGAATCTTTTATATAATAAAATTGATAAATTTCAAGTATTTTGATGAGACATATTATAATTATGTTGTTGGCTAACTTTCCCAACCATTTTGTTATAAATTTCTCCCTCATATAATGTTTTTTTTTATGTCCAAATATGTATATATTGCATCGAACGGTTGAGTTTCAAGCCTCATATGTTATGACAAGAATTATCTTAAATTATAGGTTTTTTAGATACAAAATCTCCAAAATTTATATGTTTTAAGTGTGCAATTATAATTATAATTATAAATTTATTACTATTGAATAAGTCATTGTCTAACTTTATTTTAATTTTGATTAAGTTATTTTAAATTTTTAGATTGAATAAAATAACATAAAAACATTTAACTAGTTAAGGTACAAGCAGATAATTGGTCGTATAAAAAAAATGCCTCCTCTCTCTCTCTCCCTATTGGTAATTTCCGCCATTCCCATCCACCCAAGTTCCGACCAATGGACGGTCACCAAACCCATTATCCATCATTCAAGCGCCATTGCTATTGCATATCTCACTAAGAACCTTAAAAAGCCTCGTTCTTGGCTGCCATGGCTAATGAGAAGCCATCCTTAACTCCTACAACCCGCAACTCTGAGAAATTCAAAGATAAACTTGCTGTGGTTTTCTTTGATGACGATATAGATGGATTGTCTCAACCATTTAAATTTTCTATGATTAGAAAATTCAAGAGAATGCTGAGAATAGAGGAAATAAGAAAAGCTTTCATGGGGATTGGCTTATCTAGAGCGTATAACATTCGTTGGCTTGATTACAAGCATATTTTGATCAACGTGACGCATGAACACAATTTCAAGAGCATCTGGGCAAAGTAGATATGGCTCATCTCTAACCAAAAAACTGAAAACATTTAAATGGATTTCAGGTTTTAATCTAGAAAAAGAATCCTCCATCGTTCTTATGTGGATTTTGTTGGGTTTGGTTATAGACAACATGCTCGAAATTACACTGTGGTAAAAAAATTAAAAATCTTAAAAATAAAACGTACTTCCACCCGCAGATCACCATGGTGATATTTTAACACATAAAATGACATATAAAATGATAAAATTAGAAACTAATCTTGCCAGCGTTCTTCTGGTCATAATAATAATCTCTTTAATGCAATGCGCGAATACCATAAGAAGCAAAAACCCTACCCAATCAAGTTCTTGGACTACAACGGTATTACACAAAATTTTGCTTAAACCTTTCAGCAAGGGAGAGAGATTTTAACTATGCTTTTGTGCTAGCAAAAAGTGACAACGTTTGTCCCTTTCCATTTCTCACAAGGTTCGCCAAATTACACACTTGAAAAATTACTTCAAAAATAATATTTTTTCTTCACAAAATAGGTGATGGCACACAAGGAGAAACCCCATTTTTTTTTTGACAACTATTTTCTTCATGTGTAGAAATATAGTTAAATGTGATTTATATAACTAGGTTAAAATTACCTTTAATTTTGCAATAAGGCCCTCCAAATTATAACACATTACAGTATAGGCCCATGACTTAATTAAACTATTTTAATTAAGCCCAATGAAAATTAAATTGAAGTAATTTCCTTTATATTATTGCACTTTTGACATTATAATTATAACTATTTCTATATTATGCCCAAAACTTAATTAAACTCTTTTTAATTATGTTTATAGAAGTTAATTACCTAGCATGTGATTTAAGTTTACTTAAATCATCACTCTCCCATTTTAATTAAAATGCAATCATTGCGTGTAACCCATTAGATTCCTAACATATCGACAATGGAATTGATTAATGACTTAATTATTAATATAAATTTCAATCAATTAATTTATAATCAACTCCATAGATCAAGATTGGCATCTAAAAATGCATTATGGCCACCCAATTATTAGGATAGTTAAAGGGTTCTTTAATAACCTTTCAATATACAGTCGATCAATGTAATTTAGTCCCTCATCATATATCCCGGAGATGATAAGAGCTTAGTATAATGTTTACTATTATTGACCTTCATATTTATTTTTGCAGTTATATCATTAGCTTTATAAAGACTTATGAAACCATTTTTACAATCTCCAAGTCGTTTTGGCCAAGGACTTCAAGAAACTAATGTTAACCAAGAACTGATAGGATATGTACTTTAAAAACACTTGAGGTGATGATTTTTATCTTGACCACTTATTTGCCTTCACATGCTTTGTATTATACCAAAAAGCATCCTATTTAAGCATCCTTGGTTAGGCACTCGTAAAGATAAAATTAAAGTATAACATTTCATATATAAGATAACTTGGTGTTTCAAATCTAGGAAGTATTTACATGACTAACATATGAGAAATATTGCATATACATTGCAATGTATCACCAAATGCACTTCTTATGGCATATCATGTTCTGTGAACTTGCTCTTCTAAGAAAGTACCTACATTTTAGTTCAAAGTATCCCTCTACTTCAATCTATGAGATTGATTGTTTACTTCTAAAGTAAGGAACATAAAATGTACCTGTCTAAATATCCTTGATGCCCAGTCTCAATGATACAATGATCAGGAAAATTTTAAGATTATGCTTGGATGCATAAGGATCTTATAACTACAATCCATTACAGTTCCCTTGCAAGGCATATTAATCTCATGGACTTCATCTAATTAGACTTATAACTTATTATAATTAATGTCTTATTGATGAAGAAAAACCTATAATCTTTCAATATGAATGATATCATTGTATCATTGGAACTAAGTCTTGTTACCTCATCGCAATGTGAATCTACTCTATTTAGCTACTATGTCTATTTATAGACTCATTTATGCCCTTTAATGTGGTTAATTGCTTTTGTTTTTTTGATGTCACAACATCTCATCATATTACTATATTTAGACCCAATGATACTCAGGTTCTTGGTGTGGCTCCATTGTTATATTAACAATGGCTAGAACCCTTTATTAGTTCCATGAGCCAAAGATCTAAATATCCTCCTATTCAAGAGTTTAATAAGATGTATATAACCTTATTTATATACATGTTCATAGTCCTTGTCTAACTTTGGATCTATTCCAACTCAACTATGCTTCATGCATCATATGAATTTTGTTACTTAGTATTGTGCCATCCACTACTTATTAAAACTTGGCCATTTCTTCATACACATATTACATCTTATGTAATTATATCATCAAAGACTTATACTCACTCCCATTAACCTCCTCATGTGTATGAGACAAATACACTTACATATTCTATTACATCCAACTCTTTGGATCTCGTTAGATAGAATAAAGTGTGAAATTCCATT
>NW_018397265.1:5491168-5491300 GCF_002168275.2 Theobroma umbraticum
TAGTAGATTCATTTAATATGAATATACTTCTCAATGTATCTTACTAAATCCATGGAGTACTCATACAATTATATTGATTATGAAACTTAATGCAAATCTCCAGTATTTAATTCCAATGTAACATAGTAATAT
>NW_018397265.1:5491310-5493573 GCF_002168275.2 Theobroma umbraticum
TTTTCTTAATGTCATCATGCTCCCACTAAATCCAAAATTCTTTGTGGGAGTAATATTCAAACTCTTTTGAATATTTCATAAAGTTATATATATACATGCCAATGCATGCTTAGAATTGTATTGGTTTTAGAATATTATTAAGGGCTTAATGTATTGGAGAGGTTTGGGCTAAATCACATCACAATATGACTTTGCTTTCTTTTTTTGAATAAACATCTTTATTTTCTATTCATAAGAAAGTTCCATCTTTACATGAATCAACATTCATTCCTTTGATCAATTAATCACAAACTCAAACAGTCTTTTGCTAAGATCTTATCTTAAGTAAGGTCACATGATTAGTTGATTAATCTTAATTGATTAATTTTATTTTAATCCAACTAATTTGACATAAATCATACTTTATAATTGATCAATACCATTACAAAGAGAAATATGAAATGTGGATAATAATAAAGTAAGATATAATTATTCCAAATAAATATCCAAACATGAAACATTAAAACTTAACATCCAAATGCTAAATATAAATGTTTCACAAGTCATCCATATGGCAATAAATGTTAAAATATTTAACCAAATTATCCAATAAATCAAATCATAAGTTTAAATAAGAGCGCAACCATCCATATGTAGCATTCAATGCTTCAAATAATGCATCCATATGGCCACCTCCTTAGCTAAAATCCTATTAACTTTGTCCTTGGTCTCTGTAATATGCCATGCATATTAGAACCAACAAAAAGTATCATATACCTTATAATATGAAGTATTATATCTTAACAATGGTACCTGAATTAGAAACTTCAATAAGTTTCTTCTTTTGCTTATAATAGCTAGGTATTCCTTACAATTCCTCTTCCAATGTTCAAGTTTGCCACAGTTATGGAAAATGCCCTTCTATTTGTCCTTTTTGACACTTGTTTTAGGCTTCAATGCCTTTTGATTTTAGGATGTTATCTTATTTTCTTTTTGGGTTTTCTTTTTCTTTTACTTTGTTTGAGCCTTTGAAGAAGAAACAAGAGGTAAAGTTTCTTTTTTCCCTTTTGATGAATTTCTTTGCCATGTCTAGCATGTTCATAAGTTCGAGAAATGTAGCTTCCAACGGTTCATATGGAAGTTCAACACGAAGTAACTAAAGTTGTTAGGAAGAGACTATAGAACTAAGTCAGTACTTAGCTCATGATCCATAACCAGAACTAATTGTCCAAGCCTTTCAATGAGTCTAATCATCTTTAATACATAGGGTCTGACAGAACTCCCTTCTGTCATCTTACATCTGAACAATTCCTTAGAGATTTCATATCTCTCAGTACACTTTTTTTTTATTGAACAATTTTTTAAGGTGAAGAATTAGGGATTGGACATCCATGTGCTCATGCTATTTTTGGAGCTTAAGGGTCGTACTGGCTAGCATCACGCATGCTGCTTGATCATCGTCATCATTATGGCGTTAATATGCCTTTTTATCCTCAGTACTAGCATTATTAGCAAGGACTGGTGGAATAAGTGTGTCAAGGACATATGATTTCTTCTCCTGTTTCAAGACGATCTTAAGGTTCCGAAACTAATCCAGGAAGTTTGGGTTAGTCATTTTGTTTGCATCCAAGATGCTTCGAAGGGACAAGTTGTTAACCATGTATATAGATTATGTCTGAATAGATAAGATAAAAGAAATAGGTATTATCATGCACAAACTATTTTAAACAAGCCTTCAAAATTTTAAATAGGTCTCTTATTATTTTAAGTGCAAAATGATAACCCTTAAAATCATTTCGAAAAGTCTTTTCGAGGAACTTTCTAGTGGGTTAAGACCCCATTTAACTTACCATGGCCTTAAATGTGCTCAACAAGCCATGATATGCCTAATTGGGTAAATAACTTAGTTTATTGATCACATCTTTTATCTAACTCCTAGATCAGCAAGGTGAC
Source organism: Theobroma umbraticum (assembly GCF_002168275.2). Taxonomy (NCBI): domain Eukaryota; kingdom Viridiplantae; phylum Streptophyta; class Magnoliopsida; order Malvales; family Malvaceae; genus Theobroma; species Theobroma umbraticum. The sequence continues at coordinate 5,493,243 of NW_018397265.1, forward strand.
AACACATTGCCTAAATATATCATATATGTTTTACTTTGCCATTAGCTCTAGTTTCCATAATAATCAAGTTTCCAAGCATCCATATTTTATGAAACTAGTTGAGTAACCAATAGCTTAAACTTATTCATCTAAAAGTATGACCTTGAGTGTGCTTAATGATAACTCTATGATATAGAGTTATTTAGACTTAATTTTGATAGTAATTTAGCATAGCTCTTGTAGTAATGCATAGAAATTAGTACATTTTATTTAATTATTTTAAATTACTTAATTTAAGTGAGTCAATCTAATTTTAGTTAATTTTATACTTAATTTGGTGTTAATGTGGTTA
>NW_018397265.1:5493583-5494242 GCF_002168275.2 Theobroma umbraticum
TTATTGATTTATTTGTGCTTTTGTAGGTGTTTGATGAAAGAATAATTTTAGTGGCAAAATGAGACCAATTTTGAGGTGTAGACTTTCACTGCTTATGTTTTGGTATTTCGGCCATAATTCTCTCTATAGAGCTCTAAATCAGATGATTCTTACACCATTGGAAAGATAAAAGAAAAAACTATAACTTTTATGACTACTTTTCCTAGTTCAACTTGGAAGGTGGTCAAAATTCTTGTCAAAGTTGACGCATTGTAGCAATCTTAGAACAATTACGATTTTTGTTAATTAATTGGGCAAAGCTGTGGCCCACATAGTCTGATGAAGAAATCTTGATTGGAATTGACTTCTTTTTTGAGCCAACTTGGCTTAACTTTAAAATACTATAAAAACAATATTTCGGAGGACTTTTAAAAAAAAAAAACGAAGCACCAGATTGACAGCTAAGAGTCAAGCCACAAAGTCATTGTAGCTAAAAAGAATTTGAAGTATCCAGGGAGATTTAGAGATCAAGAATAAAATCTTTGTTTTTTCCTATATTTTTGTTATTTTCTTATTCTCTTGGCTTTGTTTTTAATGTTTATATTTTATTCGATGATAATGTGTGACTTGATGGGGAATTATATCATTAATCTAAGATTATGATTGAACTCAATATGTAG
>NW_018397265.1:5494252-5498626 GCF_002168275.2 Theobroma umbraticum
TTATCTCTCTTTTACTTATGTTTGATGGATCTAAGTTGCTTATTTTATTCTGTTCTTAATGGTTCTAGTTGACTGGTCACTAATTAGATTGAATTGGAAGCCTAGGTTAAACCTTGACGAAAGAGATTGAGGTAGACCTTGAATAGAATATCGTATGATTGAATGCACTTAGTTGATTAGGTAGTTTGATTTGCATATAGGGTAAACATATACTTAAAAGCCATACGTAGCCAAGGTTAGAGCATGAACTTAATGAATCTTTCTTCAATATAATTTGCATAAACATATAGCAAATTAATTGGGAGAGGTATTTTTATGAGAAACTGAACAGAGACTTATAAATAATTTAAAACTCTAGATTAACAACTTAATCCATTAAACTGAGTTAAGAGAGAGAGCAATATTGGTATGAAGTATTGAAGGATATCATAATTTTAGGTCTAGTAATCACTAGAAGTGATTTGGCTAGTATATTAGTTTTAATTGTTAGTTTATTAGTTTCAATTTTTCTTTTCAATTTTAATTGTTTAGATAAAGTTAAGGTGTGTTAATTTTAGTGGTTAACAATAAGGATTAATTTAATTTTCTGTGGAATCGACACTCTACTTATTTCTATATTATCTTTGTGATGCGTAGACTTGTGTGGGTAGAAAATTGAACAATACTCAACAAGTCTTCTATTAAAAGAACAGTCAAGTTATCTTGCTATATGGTGGAAGGCAACTTATTCATACATAGCATGTGACTCAATATTTTCATGAGAGATTTTGTTTTACAAATTGGTTAAGGTCTCATTTTGCATGCATAGTATTTATTAAATCATATAAAAGAAATTTATTATATGCTAATTACTTGAGATAAATATAGACTTCAATTATAGCACAATCATACTAGGCCTAAGTCAATAAATATCTACATACATTCATCAACATGAATATACAAAAATTTAAAACATGTTTTATTCAAAATTGCTAACCATATGAGGTATTTGAGATTAAATTTTTTTAATTCTAACATTAGAATTTTACTAATCAAAATTAGTAATTCTTTAACTCCTAATTTTATTGGGATTAGAATTAAAATTTTATTACAAATTACAAATCAAAACAATTTTTATTTGTGTTCCTAAACATTTTAGGCAACCGATTATAAATCTTATTTAATTAAAGATTGAATGTCTGTTATTACCTAATCTTATTAGGAAATATCTTAGACAATTTAATCTTAAAATTTAATATCAAATTAGAATTATCTTCGTGTAAGAAGTCAATTTAAAATCAAATTTGTCTATAAAATATTTAGACTCCCACTACTACTAGGAATCTAATTCCTAAATTTATGTTGTATTAACTAATTTAAATTTTGGCACCCTTAAATTAAGAATCACTTACCATAATTTATTAAATCAATTATCAATCTTTGTGGAACCTATTCCATAAACATTTAATTAGGTAATGAAGATATTTTAACTTCCATAATTTTAGAAATCACATTTCTTTATTTATGATTTATTTATGAACGTTAATGCATCATCTTCGACATCCTTAATTTTAGGAAATATATTCTTTAAATTAAATATTTAAAAATTCAGCATAATTATGGAACTAATTCTATAACTTATCCTTAGCCAATTAACTAATTTAATTGATCATTTATTAATGTAAAATTTGGACAAATCCTATGTCTCAACCAAGACAGTGTCCTGCTTCAGACAGCAACTGACATGTCTTAATTACATGGCATTGTGGTGGTGTATCTTTAAGAATTTAATATCAACAAAATTGATCCTGATAGCTATCTCATGGAACTATTCCAAAATAAATTTTCAGAATTTTAGGAGATGATTTGTCCATTCATAAAATTCAAAAACCGTGATCATTATCAACAAGTGTCTAAATCTATTTTTGAGTTCTTTTGAAATTCTTTGTAATTTAAACTTAGGAATTCAATTCCTAATGAAATTTATGCTGATAGATAACTCATGGAGATACTCCAGAATTTTTTTTCCAAGATTTTAGGAGGCGCTTTTGGCTGTCACAAAAAAAAAAAATCAAAACTATGACCTTTATCTGCAGAGGCAATTTCGATTTTGTCTTCCTTTCGAAGCTATTTGGTGGCATAAAATCTGGAATTTAATTCTCAATTAAATTTTTCTTGATAGAAAACTTATGGGACAATTCCATAGTGATTTTCTAGGATTTTAAGAAATGCTTTTGGCTATCAAAAAATTAAAAAAGCGTGACTTGATGCTGCAGAGGCAACAACGGTTTTAACTCCACAAACTCAATTTTATGAACGCTTAATTCTAGGGATTTAAACCCTTCAAATTCTTGGCAAAAATTTTGATAATTTATGGAACCTTTGCGTAAAGAAATCCTCAGCCAATTGGTGCAACTAATTGCACAAATTTAGGCCTTTCTGGATTGCCAAGCTGAACACAACCATGACTGTCACTACTGCAAACAGTAACTGTTTCAGCCATGTTTTGGTCACTTTACCTCCACCATCAGCCACACATAATCACCTGTCTTGGAACATTTCTAATGTGTATTGATCTCTTAATTTTTCAACATTTTATTAGGTGCTTAAAACTTATTTAAAAGCTGAAAACAAAACCTTTACAAAAGCTGGGCAAAATTGAATCCTCCCATAAATTATGCACCACAATGTCATCGGGTTATCACTTTAATTCTATAATTAATTTGTGCATCTTATACACTAACTAATCTTAAGAATTTTACATTAAAATGAGATTAGTATGTTGAGAAATAATATTTAAAAATTCAGAATAAAATCTGCCCCGAAATCAAAATAAATAGAACATATTGTAAAGTTTAAAACTTCTTTGTTTACTACAAAATTTGTACTCCTCATAACCCTTTGAAACAAGGTATCAACAATCGTTAGAGATCTTACTGTGTTAAAATCAAGCCATGGATGGCTTTGATACTATTGTTAGGTTTGGCTATGGATGGCATGCTTGAAATTACATAACGGAAAGAAAATTAAAAACTTTAAAAACAAAACATACCTCCACCCAAGGATCACCATGGTGATATTTTCACATATAGAATGGCATATAAAATCATAAAATTAGAAGCTAACCTTACCAGCATTTTTTTCATTGGAATAGTAATCTCTTTAATGCAACCTGCGAACACCACAAAAAATAAGAATCCTAGCCAATCAAACTTGGCCTCCAACAAGCACCTGAGCATTTAGCTCATTGGTTAGTGCATGATTTCCTTTCCTAAAGAGCAAGGTTCGAATCCCTCCTACCTCAATTGTTGTTGATTTATTTGTGCTTTTATAGGTATTTGATGAAAGAAGAATTTTAGTGGAAGAAGAAGAGCAATTTCAAGATCTAGACTTGCACTATACATGTTTTGGTATTTTGGCCATAACTCTCTCTAAAGAGTACCAAATGAAGTGACTCTTGGACTATTGGAAAGATAAGAGAAAAAGATACAACTTTGGCCATAACTCTCTCTAAAGAGTACCAAATGAAGCGACTCTTGGACTATTGGAAAGATAAGAGAAAAATATACAACTTTCATGTTCACATGTTTCCCAATTCAACTTGAAAGGTGGCCAAAAATCTTGTTGAATTTGACACACTATAGTAGTCTTAGAACAATTACGATTTTTATTAATTAATTGGGCAAGATTGTGTCCCACATAGTTTGATGAGGAAATCTTAGCCGAAATTGATTTCATTTTTCACCGAACTTGGCCTAACTTTAAAGCCTTATAAAAACAACCTTTTGGAAAACTTGATGGATAAAAAAACATCAGTTTAATAACTGAGACTCAAGCCACAGAGTTATTGAAGCTAAGAAGAATTTGAAGGATCAAAATAAATTTGGAGATCAAGAATGCAATTCTTGAGGTTTTTATCTTGTTTATTCTTTATTTCTCTTGGTTTTGTTTTTAATGTTCAAATTTTATTCAATGATGATGTGTGACTTTATTGGGAACTATTTCATTAATATAAGATTATGATTAAACTCAATATGTAGTCTAAATTATTTATCTCTCATTTACTTATTTTTGATGGATTTAAGTTGTTTGTTTTATTCTGCTCTTAATGCTTCTAGTTGATTGGCCACGAATTAGATTGAATTGGAAACCTAGGTTAAACCTTGACAAAGCAGATTTAGGTAGACCTTGAATAGAATAGTATATGATCGAATGCATTTAGTTGATTAAGTGGCTTGATTTGCATATAAGGTAGACATACACTTATAAGCTATACGTAGCCAAAATTAAAGCACAAACGTAATTAATCTTTCTTCAATATAATTTGCATTGACATATAGTAAATTAATTAGCAAAGGTATTTTTATGAGAAACTCGACAAAGACTTATAAATAA
>NW_018397265.1:5498636-5503550 GCF_002168275.2 Theobroma umbraticum
TAGGTTAGCAACTTAATCCATTAAACTAAGTTGAGAGAAAGATAATATTCAGATGAAGTATTGATGGATATCATAATCTTGGATTTGGTAATCACTAGAAGTAATTTTGCTAATATATTAGTTTTAATTATTAGTTTACTAGTTTTATTTTTTTAATTTTAATTTTTTAGATAAAATTAACGTGTAAGTTTTAGTAATTAATAGTAAAGATTAATTAAATTCTCTGTGGGATCGATACTTTACTTATTTTTATATTATCTTTGCGATACGTATACTTGAGTGGGTAGTAAATTGAACAATACTAATGTTAACCAAGAATTAATATGATATGTCCTTTAAAAACACTTGAGGCGATGCTTCCTATGTTAACCACTCATTTGCCTTCACATACTTCATACTAGACCCAAAAACATCTTGCTTAGGCATACTTGGTTAGGCACCCGTAAGGATGAAATTAAAGTATAGCATTCCACATATAAGAGAACCTAGTGTCTCAAGTTTAAGGATTATTTATATGACTAACACGTGAGAAGTTTTATATAGACATTAAAGTGTATTACCAAATGCACTTCTCATGGTAGGTCATGTTGAGTGAACTTACTCTCCTAAATAAACACCTATATTCTAATTCCAAGTATTTCTATACTTCAATTTATAAGATCAATTGCTTACTTCCAAAGTAAGGAACATAAATGATACATTAACTAGGAACATTTTGAGATTATACTTTAATGCGTAGGCTTCTTATAACTGCAACCCATTATAGTTCCCTTGCAAGGCATATTAATCCCATGGACTTCATCTAATTAGACTTATAACTCATTATAATTAAAGTCTTATTGATGAAGAAAAACTGCTAATCATTCAATATTAATGTTATCGCTGCATGATTGAAACCTAGTCTTTACCAATCTCAATTGGCAATAAGGCTCATTCCAACATATTTCACTCCCAAATATGAAACCCCACTTGTTTGAGAAGTCCTCCCAACTAGAAATTGCTAAAACTATTGGAAATCCCTTAGGTGGATGAGTATACTATCAATAGAGCCAGACCAAGTGTTGCCAGAGTTTATGTGGAATTCGACTTCCTCTAACCACCAATTAACTTGATCTTGATAGTCATTAAAGATCAACAAACATGAGTGAAAGTAGGTGGACATACTCAAAAAGTGGAGTTCTCTAATATGCCAGATTATTGCACCAACTGCTCACACATTGGTCATAGCGTTTCCCACCGCTAGGTGCTAGGTAAAAAGCCTGAAAAATATTGAAACTTTCAACTGAAAGCCGCGGGTATGATAAACTCACATCTGAGTTAATCAAAGGTGCAACACATGAGAAAAGCGTGCTAGGGAAAAGAGAAAAAAGTACTGCTCAGTTTGAGAAAGAAAAAGAAATAGTGTTAAACATCAATCGGGAAAATCACATGCAATGGAAAGAAACTGAAAACTGTAGTAAAAGCATCGCAAAGAATCCAAAGGAGTTGAAATTATTTCTGATGATTCTTCCATGCAGACTCATTCATTGGAAATTTCTTATAAATATCAGGCAATCCCAATGAATTTTGATGGAAAAAAAAAGCTGAGGTTGATGCTGGAAAATTGTTGAATGGTGAGTGGAAAAATTTTTAGAGTTCCTCTAGTCATTCACAAGGAATTAATGTGCCAGGACAAATAGCCAAAACCCTTTTTAACAACATAGATGATCAAAATTTATGGAAGTAGAGAAATTAAAGTGGGCAGAAAATAATGCTCAACATGTTACTAAGTGTTAAAAAAAGAAGAGGAAGGAAAACAGAGTTGATCTGTAAACTGTTGCTATGGTTAGGGAGGAAAATTTACTAGCAGTGCCTATGGAAAATTTTCAAAATAATGTATAGCCATAGGGGAGCCTCTTAAGGAATGCACCCCAAAATTTTTAAAATTTTTTCTATATTGTATAAAATTTTTAAAACTTTTTATAAATTCTCTTAATGGCCCCCAAAATAATTTTTTATTTAATAATTAATACAAATAAAAACTAACAAAAGAATTTAAAATGCTTGACTCAATTTTAAATTTTTTCTTTCAATTTATATTATTATTTTTATTTATCTTTGTTTAGTTTTTCATTTCTATTCTATTTACTTATATGTTCTAAATCTCTATAGATTTTCTTTCACAAATTTCTATAAACCATCAGTCATATTCTTTTTCTTTCTTTTTTATTACATCATATATGGGTTTATCTTCTACTTGTCATGTTTTTCTTTTTTCTATTACGTGGATTTTATTTTCTATGATTTTAATATTTCAAATAATAAATTATTATGTAGTTCTCAAATATAAGTTATAGTATCACACTATTGTTTAGAATTTCATCAATATATCATTGTTTTATTCAGAATAACCAATGCGTTATGACATGTATATTACAAACTTTATGTAACAAGAACATGCATACATATTGACAAAACGAAATAATTATATTTCTTTCTATACAATCTTATTCATTATATATATTTTTAATGACCATCAAAATAATTTTTATTTAATAATTATTTTTATTCCTCAAATTGTTTAATAAAATTAAAATCATTATGGTCAACATATTGCTAGTTAAGCCTAGTAAATAAATTTTAACTTAATATGTTAAGCTTATCACATTTTTTTAAAAAAATAAAGTAAGTCTACTAGTCTAAACCCATTAAGTTTTAATATAAATCTAAGTCTATCATAATATATTATATCTTAACAGTCCAACCCAATAACCTATCATGATATATTATATCTAAATAGTTCAACCCAATAGCCTAATATATTAATTAGTAATTTAAGAGGCATATAGACAATAAGTAGAGAGCTTCCTCAGAAAGTTACCCATTTCGTGTAGAACACACAAAGTAAAGAGACAATTTATTAGAGTTTGAAAAATTATTTTCTTTTTCACTCTTGCTCGAAAAGATGAGAGAGACTCCTTTCATAGTTCCATTCAAACATATATATATGACACCATCATTATTGTTAATGTGCATTTTTTTGCATGTCCAATGTCTTCTGAATTTTGTATAATCTCTTTAATGAGTGAGAATTTAATTATATATAAAGTTTTCTTAGACTGTTTAGTTTCTTATTCTGTTTGCCCCCTTTAAAAACGCTTTAGCTTTGCCCCTGTGTATAGCTTCTTGCACTTAAAGAAGCTGACTCAAAATGTAAACAGCTTGAAATCCACCCTATTGCTTCTCGACGTAGGAAATCTGATAATGAAATTTCATATGTCCTAGAGAATAATTTGGTTTTAAGTGAATGGCAAGAAGGAATTGAAGAAAGAGGTATGAGATGTTTTAGAAGTTTTTCTTTTAAAGATTTTTTGACAGTTGATTATCAATGATTAGTTGCCTAGTGTGGAATGTCCAAGGTATAGTCAGTAAGGTTGTTCAAAGATGCTTTAAAAAACTAAAACTTATGCATAACATGAAGGTTTTAGTTATTATTGAACCTATTGTTGATAATTCTAAAATTCAATTTTATCACCACTATTTAAGATTTAAAAGAGATGCCTCTAACTGCTCTATGAAAATTTGGATGTTTTGCTTTTAGGATATTGCTTGTAATGTGTTACTTGATCATGCCCAGTGTTTTCATGTCACTTTATCTACCCCGTGGCTTGCAAAACCTATACTTAAAACATTTGTTTATGCCAAGTGCACTTGTATGGAAAGAAGAGAGCTTTGGGAATGCTAATGCTTTATTTCTGCAGAGTTGAAAGAGCATTGGCTCATTTGTGGGGACTTTAACAATTTATTGAGCAATGAAGAATGTTGGAATGGTGCTATACCAAATAGTCGCTGGATGCAAGAATTCACATCAGCAATGGATGACTCTGGTCTTTGTGATGTGGGATATGAAGGTAATCCATATACTTGGGCAAATTCGATCATGTTTCAGAGGCTTGATAGAATTTTTGGCAATCACAAGTAGGCAAAACTTTTTGCCACCACTCGTGTGCAATGCTTTACATGGGATGGTTTTGACCATTGTCCATTGCTTATCTCATGTATTAATTTGGTATCGAGAAGGCCATTTTCTCAATTTTGTGCGGGCATGGGTTAAGCACCATGATTTTTTGACATTTGTCGAAAGGAATTGGAAAGCACCTATCCAAGGCTTAAGTATGGTAGCATTTTGGCTCAAGCAACAACACCTCAAGGGAGGTTTAAAATGGTAGAATAAAACTATTTTTAAGGACATCTTCTGTAGCATTCAAGTCATTGAAAAAAAAAGCAACGGATGCTAAAATTTTATATCGAAACAATTCCACGACAGTTAAAAGAGGCACTACTTAAAAACAAGCTTTTGTTAGTGGAATTAATCCAATTGCGCAATAAAGGTGCAATGATGCTTATATGAACATATACTTTGATGTGTTAATTTGAAATTTCAATTGTATATTAAGGTACAATGATGTCAATTGAGAAATAAAGGAATGTGTGCAAGCTTGTAAAGTCCTTGTGTGGATTAAAACAAGTGCCTAAACAATGGCGTCAAAAGTTTGATGAGGTTATGCTAGCTAATGGCTACGAGATCAATCAATCTGATAAATGTGTCTATAGTAAGTTCCAGGTGTCATCATTTGTGTATATGTGGATGACATGTTAATCTTTGATAGTAATTTTCGAACCAATGGAAGATAAAAAAAGGTTCTTGTCATAGAATTTTGACATGAACGAAACGGGTATGGCGAATGTAATGCTTGGTATAAGAATAATGAAAGAAAATAATGGCATAACGTTGTCTTAATTTCATTAAATTTAAAAGATTGGAATGAAAAATGGTAAGTCAAATTGTATGCCAATGTCTACACTTTATGATTCTAATCTAAAGCTTGTACCTAACAAAAACAAGCCAATAGCACAAAATGAATATGCAAAGGT
>NW_018397265.1:5503560-5504497 GCF_002168275.2 Theobroma umbraticum
CTAATGTATGCCATGGTTTGTACAAGGCTAGATATTGCTTTTACGGTTGGGAAGCTAAGTCGATTTATAAGTAATCTAAGTAAAAAACATTGGTATGCTATTCATAGAGTTGTAAGATACTTAAAGAGTATAAAGAATTATGGCATTTATTATTTAGGTTTTCCTTCAGTTTTAGAAGGGCATACAGATGCTAATTGGAACTCAAATAGAATAGATCATACATCTACGACTGGTTGGATTTTTACAATTGGTGAGGGTGTTGTTTCTTGAGGTTCTAAGAAACAATCTTGTTAAACAGACTCCACTATGGCAGTTGAATTTATAGCTTTAACATCTGCTACCCAAGAAGTAGAATGGTTGAGAGATTTACTCTATGAAATTTCATTGTGGCCTAAACTAATGGCACCAATCTTGATACATTGTGACAATGAAGCAACTGTATCAAAAGCATATAATCAAGCATACAATGGAAAAACTTGATATATTGGACTTCGACATAGCAGTATAAGACAAATAATTAGTGATGGTATAGTGACTATAGGTTATGTGAGGTTTGATAACAATTTAGCGGATCCACTTACCAAAGGTCTGAAAAAGGACTTGGTAATAAAGACCTCAAGAGGATGGGTCTCAAGCCTATTAACTAAATCTCCAATGGTGGGAGTTCACCTCGACGCTTGTGGCCGACTTGCAATTCTCGAGTATTAACCATTCTACCACATGGATGATTGCAAGCTCTAATTTATATTTTTCATCCCAAGGTGTATAGTGCTTGGTTCCTGTAATGTGTAAAGTAAGGTTAAACAAGAGTTTTTAATAGACCCATAACATGGATATGTTAAAGTACTATAATTATGAGGTACTTCCGATAAGGGCTACCTATATGAGTGGAAGTGTGGCCTCTTCTAAAAGCTAAAGGCTTGACTCTAATAGCACT
>NW_018397265.1:5504507-5505011 GCF_002168275.2 Theobroma umbraticum
TGCAAAACACAAGGCCATAAAACGCATTGGCAAAACTAAATACAAAGTGAGCAAGGAAGCTTTTGTGTGTTTAGTGGCTTGACTAGTCAAATGAAGAATCGATGGTTCAATGCTTGGTCAATCGCTCAATTCATACTAAAACCAACCACACTCACTAAGTGAAGGTTCAAATCTGTGGGATACCTTGATTTATGCAAAAGGTTTCCAAAGTTATTGGTTTTTGGAAATTTTGAAAATGGTGGGGGATTGTTGGTGTGTTTTCAAAACCAAAAGTTATATCACATGATGAAAAGCTATCTTAACTCAAAGGTTATGTCACATAAAGTGACATATTGTGTCTATTTGATTATAAACAGGCTTTCATGTGAATGGTTATGTCTCTTAGTAAAATGACATCTAAAAGTTATGAGACATATTGGAAAGACACCTTAGCTTAAAAGTTAAATATGAAAAGTTATTGTTTCAAATTATAACTTAAAGATTATAATTTATGGAATGAATAGT
>NW_018397265.1:5505021-5505586 GCF_002168275.2 Theobroma umbraticum
TAAGATGATTATTGAAACAATACCTTTATTCAAAAGTTGTGTTTGGAAAAATAAAAAGATACCTTTTAGAAAAAATGGTGCTTTAATGAAAAGGTTGTGTCTTTGAAGAAGAGACATTTACAAGCCTATATAAGGAGCTTGTTGCCACCCATTTTGACACAACAAAATCAAACACAAAACAATAGCAAAAATATCAAGAGCAAGGAAGTGTTGTGTTCTATTAACATAAACACATAAGTTTCCATCAACTACAAAAGCTTTCAAATTTCTTATAATCTACTTCCTGCAGAAAGTAGGTTCTAAGTCCAAACAACTTTGCAAACCCTCGAGTGTATTTAGCGGTCTACTCTCATAAAGTGCAATACGAAGTTAGACGTTGGTTTCATTGTATCCCTAAGGCTATTCCCATTATTCCCTTTTACATAGCGAGTGATGAGGGTGAAATAAGTTTTAAAGATAGCGTCTATTGAAAGGTTTGCCTTGAAGTCAATTTTTGTTATTTCTTAAATTGCATCTAAACCCCATTTGCACCAATAATTGTAAGACTTATTTTTGTGGTATTCAA
>NW_018397265.1:5505596-5510739 GCF_002168275.2 Theobroma umbraticum
CTTAAAGAGATGGCTACCAACATTGTTAAGTTAGATCACTTTGAAGGAGAAAACTTTATTCGATGGCAGAAAAAGATGCGTTTTCTCTTCACAACTCTTAAAGTCACTTATGTTCTAGATACACCATGACCAAATGAAGAAGATGGTGAAGAATTCATGGATAGAACTTGTTTGAGGTAAAAATGGGATAATGATGACTACATATACATGGGACATATTCTTAAGGGAATGTCGGATGCATTGTTCAATGCGTACTAGAATGAAGCTAGTGGAAAACAACTTTGAGACAAATTGGAAGCAAGATACATGGTTGAATATGCAAATAGAAAAAAATTTCTAGTTAGTCATTTCAATAATTACAAAATGATTGATAATCATTCTGTTATGCAGCAATTGCATGAGCTTGAATGCATTCTAAATAGCTTTAAGCAATACGGTTTTAAAATGGATGAGGTTATCATGGTATCATCAATAATTGATAAACTTCCCCCTTCATGGAGAGACACTAAGAAAACTATAAAACCTAAAAAAGAATACATGTCTCTCGAGCACTTTGGTAATCATCTTCGAATAAAAGAAGATTATCGTAAACAAAAAGAAGTCAAGTAAGATGAAAAAGAAAAAGATTCTAATGAAAAGAATCTTCAAACTTTGAAGGTCCATGTGATGGAACACAAACCATCAAACAAGCTGATCTCATGTATCAAAAGAAAGCATTCGGTGGGTATGAAAGACAAAAGTCATAAGATCAAAAGGAATAGAAAGGGGCCATGTTTCTATTGTAACAAACATTGAGACTTTAGGGCGGAAGGTAAACTTTTGAAAAATAAGACATAAGGTGTGAACAACAATAAATTTGTGGCTATGGTTTCTAAGGTCAATCTTCTCCAAAATGATAGAGCATAATGGATTAACACTGGTGCAACTTGGGTGGCATATGCTAAAGCTATAAATTCAACCGCCATACTGAAGTCTGCTTGACAAGATTATTTTTTAGAACTTCAACAAACAACATCCCCACCAATTCTAAAAATCCAACTAGTCATGGACATATGATCCGTTCTATTTGAGTGCCAACTAGCATCTGTATACTCTTCTAAAATTGAAGGAAAACATGAAAAAAACTGCCATAATTCTTTGTACTCTTTAAGTATCTTAGAACTCTATGAACAGCATACCAATATTTTTTTACTTAGATTACATGTAAATCAACTTAGCATCCTAACCGCAAAAGCAATATCTGGCCTTGTACAAACCATGGCATACATTAGGCATCCAATCATCTTTGCATATTCATTTTATGCTATTGGCTTGTTTTTGTTAGGTATAAACTTTAGATTAGAATCATAAGGTGTAGACATTGGCATACAATCTGACTTACCATTTTTCATTACAATCTTTTACATGTAATGAAATTAAGATAATGCTATGCCATTATTGTCTTTCATTATTCTTATACCAGGAATAACATCCATGATACCCATATTTTTCATATCAAAATTCTTTGATAAGAACCTTTTTGTGTCTTCCATTGGTTCCAAAATTGCTACTAAAGATTAACATGTCATCCATATATACACAAATGATGACACTTGGAACTTACTATAGACACATTTATCAGATTGATTGCTCTTGTAGCCATTAGTTAGCACAACCTCATCAAACTTTTGATGCCATTGTTTAGGCACTTGTTTTAATCCATACAAGGACTTTACAAGCTTGCACACATTCCTCTTTTTCTCAACGGACATAATTGTACCATAATATACAATCAGAATGTCAAACTAACACATCAAGGTATATGCTCACATAAGCATCATTGCACCTTTATTGTGCAATAGGAATGCCATATCAATGATATTGAATATCTATATTGCACTATTATACCTTTAATGATAAAATGGGGATGCACCATATATCAAGATGTTAAATTACATATTGGCACCATTATACCTTCATGTATAATAGGAATGCCACATGCCACCCACTCATCACATGGACCTTGATGGTATTTACATATTGGCATCATTATACCTTAATGTATGATAAGAATGCCACATATCTACTTATCACATAATGTCCACCTCAATTTTATTGTTGATAGCCAAAGTGTAAATACCTTGAACTTTAAGTACAATAATCTGGATGTTGGGATGTCCAAATACAATAAGCTACCACATGTTGTGGCTTTCCTAATCAATAAAGAGCCTAAGCAAACGCACTAATAATGTCCAAATAATGCGTCATTGCTCATAATCAACAAGGTAGACAATCAATGTGTAATCCAAAACTAACTCCTTAACATCCTGCACATGCACAACCATAATCTACCCACTTATAAAGTCCTAAGCCAGCTACCCATCAACAATTATATATATTATATAAATTCTATATAATGGAAATTTTGAAACTTTTCAAAAAAAAATAATGATAAATGTGATGTACTATCTATCCATAATTTTTATTAATTGACAATAACAAAAATTATACATAATAAATGTGACTAAATTCTTTTGATTTGATTAATAATTGTAGTAATTAATTAATAATTAAAATTTTAACATCTTATAACGGATGACATCATATGTTCACTATATTTTTCAGAATGGAACAAGATTAGAGTTAGATGTATTCTCATGTGGATTCAAGTGGGCTTCTTAGGTCATAATTTGTGAATGGTGTAGAAGAATTTATTTCATTTTCCTTTCGTTGACTTAGATATGTCAGTTGGAATAAGATTAGATGTCTTTACTCTTAGTGTATGAATAGCAAGTTCTTAACTGCTGATAAGGTTCGAGAGCGTCTATTTGGTAAAAGTTTTACCAATGCATACACAATATGGGATTTACATATTAAATCATTTTATGTCAAACAATCATCAGGACATTTTGTTGATGATCATGTCGAAGAAGTAGTTGGTGCTAGAGTAGAAAATCCATATACTGAAATGGCTATGGATGCTTTACGTCCAGATTTTCAATCCAATGTTAGGAATGAAAATGAAGGGGTGATTCATGAAGATGTTAATCCTAACATTGCAACATCATTTTCATTGTTAAATAATGTTGATTTAGCTTTATGGTTTGAATGCACCAAACACAAAAAACTATCAACAATGTCCCAATTATTGAATGTGAAGTCAAATTCTAACATGTGTGAGACATGTTTTAATAGGCTGATGCGTTTATTGAAGGAGATGTTGCCATTAAATGAAGCATTATCAAAAATATTGTATAAAATAAAGACACCACTGAAGGAATATAGGTTCGATTATTTAAAAATTCATGTATGTAAGAATAATTACATGTTATTTTATAATGAATCTTCTAAATTGTCTTATTGTTCATGTTGTGATTATCCTCAAAATAAACTGAATAAATCAAATTGAGGAAGGGAAAAGAAAATTCCTTATGAGATTCTACGATACTTTCCACTTATACCTAGATTACAAAGAGTTTATATGTTAGGAAGAAGCCATAGAATACAAGACAAACATGCTATACACCAATTAAATGACAACGTGCTTAGACATTTTGTTGATGGTGGGGCATATCAACACTTTAATCACACCCATCTATCTTTTGCGATAGAGACTCGCAAATCCAGACTCTATTTATATTCTGATGGTTTTAGTCCATTTAGTATGGTATAAAACCATACCCTATTTGGTTAGTAATGCTCACCTTCTATAACTTACTTCCACAGATATGCATGAAGCAACCATACATATTTCTTAATATGGTCATCCTAGGGAGCAGAAGTGTAACAACCTTCTCCCCGATCATTACCGACTTTCGAGTCTCGCTAGAGAACCTGTCAAATCCCAAACAAGCCTTAATTGAAACTTTAGTCATTATGCTATCAATTTGTGAAATTGCTTTGACCCATATTCCTCTTTGTAATAAGAATTGAACTTAAATCATAATAAGACATCTTATCCTTTATTCACCATAATCGAAAGAATACATTAGAGTCTATAGTATTTAACTGTGCATTTACATTGACACTATTTACAAATACATCAACCTAATAATGACTCGACCTCTAGCAGTGGAGGGATTCAGAATAAAGTGCTATGAGAGCCATTATCTATGTTGCAGCAAGTCTCAAGGCACTTTGTAATGCACTTAAGCTGATTACTTATCTACAAATAGAAGATAAGAGGGTAAGTCTCACAGATTCAATACTCATCAACTTTGTGAGTAGAACATAGATGGGAAACAAGCCAAGGCAGAAGATTTGAATATATAAAAACATAAGAACATATAATCCATTTAAAAGCAAATGGGACATTTGTGCCTTACATATAAAACCAAGGATTTTTATGCAAGAAATCATTTAACCATCATTGTCTTAAAACTAGTGTGAGAGAAAGATTTCTATCATCAAAATCACTTAATGTCCTTCACTTAAAATTGAACTAACATAAGCAAGCACGCTCCCATGAAATCAACATTATTAAAGCTTTTACACAAGCTCATAAATCATCTCATCCCTAAGGTATTAAACACAATGTCATTAACTCATAATTAATAAATAAAGCACTGAAGCTTTTATCAAATAGGGGAGCTACGGAAAAACTACTATTTCTCACCATGCGAGAGAAGTCATGTTTGAAAACCCAAAAAGTTATCACTCTCGAGTAGGTAATTGTAAATATCAACCCATGGACCCGCTTCCACGTAATAACAATCTGGGAGCACTGCTCCACTGGATTCCCACATGTCATGGCAATCTCGATAATATTGGCTGACATCAGAGAAAGCAAGCGGTCATAACCACGAATATCACTTGTGGCCTAGCCACATATAATAACTCATGACCTTACTACGTATATCATAAACCATGGCCTCAGCCATGTCTAACAGCTCGTCGGTAACTCAATGGTTCTTTAGCTAGACCTCACTTGTGCACAAGGGTCACACTATCTTGATGTGACATTCGACCTACTCTTGAATCTCCTAGTTTAGTAAAACAAGTAAAATCCAAATCGGGTTCTCAAAAAATCATTTCAAATCATTTTCAGAGTACCGATTATGGTAGCATACTGAAACCCTTTTTTGTAACACTTTGTAATGTAAAACCTTTTTACATGAAGTTTAGATGTCAAATCAGCATGGTGAGTATGAAATTCATTCATGAA
>NW_018397265.1:5510749-5510852 GCF_002168275.2 Theobroma umbraticum
ACAATCAATAAGGCACATTTTGACATAAATTGTACTGAAAAGCTTGTTTCTCGATTTTTAAAATCTTTTACGTATGTAACTCATATACATATAGTCAAAACAA
>NW_018397265.1:5510862-5518362 GCF_002168275.2 Theobroma umbraticum
TTTAGCATCCACAATTGCCTAAGATATCTACTAGCTCATGCTGTCTACAAATCACATTTAAAGTAAATCGACACATCAAGTAATCATATAGCAATATATATATATATAGTATGAAAATTTGGAAATCAGCACCCCCTACTCACTTTATAATAACAAGAGACTATGTCGCTATAAACTCATATGCATATCTAGTTAGTTCTATTTATCGGTGGCCCATTATCTCCTCCGGCATGCCACCACAGCAATTTTCCTCACTTACTCACTTCCTAGCAACAAAGGAAACTCAATATACCTAATTATTCACATATATAGGCAGCAGCTTGATTAATGATTCCTTAACCAAATTTTATTTTATTTTTCATCAACCTCAATCACAAGCATGTTAACAAGCATTTCGCATACTATCAACCGTTCATAGCCAACACAACACAATTTAGATGCATTGCATGCTTACCTCTCAGTTTTAGCTTGAGTTCCACATATGGTTCACAATGATTTCTCGCATCCGGATGGTGCATCATTTGCTTCCCACAAACATAAAACCATTTAGCACACAATCTCATTTCTCTTGTTTACTTGTGATTTCAAGACCAAAATACTTACCTATTGCTTATTTAGCTCAAAATCACCATACATTCCAAGATCCACCTACATGCATGCATCTATTTCTTTCAATTCTTGAAATACCTTTGCTGCCATAACATTTTCACACAATTACCAACTCATTTCCTCAAGAAGTTCATAACCAAAATCAAAGTTCTACTTACCTTCATTAGCTTGGAACCACTTGACCGAACCTTCCTTGTCTTTTTCTTCTTTCTCCTTTCTGTCTTTCTCTTTTCTTCCTTTCTCTCTTTGTTTCCAAGTTGATTCTTTCTTTTTTTCTTTCCAAAGGTGTGGGTTTTCGCAAGGCAAAGTCATTTTGCCATTTCTCAGTGTGGGCGAATTCTTCCAAGTTCCCCACACTCAAATTTCCTTTCTTTTCTTCTTTCATGGGTGGATTGCCCAAGGCTTGGTCATTTTGTCATTTTTCTTTTACTTTCACGTGGTTAAAATCACAAGGTAAAAAGGCTTTTGAAGCCTTTTCACCCGCCACCATCATTGTCCATTCTTTTTCCATTATTTTTTTCCTTTTCTCTTTACATGTCATGCCAATCAATTTTTCTCTTTGTTATTAATGCCATCTCTCATTGGTGGCTTATTCATGTAATG
The DNA here is from genome assembly GCF_002168275.2 of Theobroma umbraticum. Lineage (NCBI taxonomy): Eukaryota > Viridiplantae > Streptophyta > Magnoliopsida > Malvales > Malvaceae > Theobroma > Theobroma umbraticum. The sequence continues at coordinate 5,512,075 of NW_018397265.1, forward strand.
TTTCCTTATCCATTCCTTTATCCTTTGGTTAGATTGCCTTGTCCATGCATTGGTATACATAGTGTTCTCTTTTGATGTATTTCATTTGCATTTCATTCCACATGTATTTCTATGCATTTCATTTTCATTTCCTTTTAATGCTACCTTATCACCCAATAACATTTCCTGGTATGGTTATCTTTTTCTTTTCAAATCACATTACCATCCTTACTTTATTTACCATGTGCTATCTTTGCTAAACCATGGTTTTCTTCCACTTAAATACTCTTTATTCTTTTTCTTTTAGTCAACTATCACATGGTGGGATCCCACATATTTTTCACTAACTTCCTTCTTTTTGCATGCAATAATTTGCATGTAATAGTAAATTTCACATGTACATTTCATCATTCCATATAATCTAACGTCCCTTGGTTAATTAATTTTCATTTAACTTTAAATATTGTAATTGCACATAAGTCCTTAAACTTTTCTTTATTTACTGTGTGACCTTTCAAACTTTCATCCTTTATGATTTGGTCCTTCCAACAGTTCTTAAACTCCAATTTCCTTCTATCTTCCTTCCTTTACTTGTGTTCAATTAAAATATACAATTTACACTTCGTCGAAATGTCATCATAATATTTAAATATATACTTACCCGCTCTTACTTTATTAAATAAAGGCACGCTGGCCCCGTTCATGTCGTTTTTCTTCGAAATTCTTTCTTACTTTTTTTCTTCCACTTAGATTAGTCATATAATATTCCTTCATGACTAATTTCAACAATAGTTAGAATATTAATATTTTAATAATATTTTAATAATAAAATATTATTTTATTTCAAAAAATTTTCACTTGTCTCCTTAGGACTCCAAATGTCTCACTTTGTCCCGGTTTACTTCCAAATCACCTTTTAACTTGCTAATTCATTCTTGATAAAAATATTATTATTTAATTACTATTTTCTCGCACGTGATATATTTTATTTCAAACTATTCATTTCACTCATCACCCCTCTTTGGTACTTAGACTTATGTCAATCGACTCTTCTTCTTATTGATAAGGTCGTATTGGCTCCTATGCGAGGCTACGGGGTGTTACAAGAAGTTCTTAACAAAAGCATTGAAGAAAAGCATTTTTGGGAGCTATCATATTGGAGTATAAATCTCATTCGTTACAACTTGGATAGGATACATATTGAGCATAATGTCTTTGATAATATATTCAACACAATGATGGATGTTCTAGGGAAGATGAAAGACAATATCAAGGCTCAACAAGATTTGGAAGTGTGTTGCAAGCGATCGGAATTGAATTTAATTACGAATAATGGTAAGCTATATAAATCGAAAGCTTTTTACACTTTGACTAAAGAGTAAAAAAAAGCTATGTGTGCTTGGGTGAAACAGTTACGATTATCAGATGATTTTGCCTCTAATATAGCAAATTGTGTGAATGAGTAGGAGTGCAAATTTTATTGGATGAAAAGTCATGATTGTCAAGCTTTCATGCAGCATTTGCTCCTAATTACATTTTACAATATGGTTCCTTATGCTATTTAGAGTGCAATTATTGAGATCTCACATTTCTTCTATGATATTCCTACAAGTAAATTATGTCTTGATCATATTAATGCATGAAAAGAAAAAATCATGGAAACCATATGCAAATTAAAGAAGATTTTTCCCCTAAGCTTTTTTAACTCAATGGAACATTTGCCGATCCATTGGGTATACGAAGCTAGGGTTGGGGCATTGGTCCATTATCGATGGATGTATCCTTATGAGAAGTATTGGGAGCCACACATTTAGTTTACTTATTATTTTAAGTTTACAATTAGAATTTAACAATCATGTTGATCTTTAGGTACTTGCATAATCTGAAAAAAAAAGGTGAATAATTGGGAATTCTTAGACTAATCCATTTGTGAAGCATATCTCATCGAGGAAACATCAATGTTTTGCTCGATGTGTTTTGAACCTATAATCTCAACAAGTATGAACCGGGTTTCACAAAATGATGATGGTGGAGATGTTGATGCATCCAGTCATCTTTTGATTTTCACCCATCTCCTAATAGTTTTAAAGCTTTTTTGAGTATTATGCCAAAACAAATAACAAAAACCAAAAGAAAAATATCAATCAAATAGAGATGTGTATATTATTAGTGGTGCAAAAACTCAGTTCTAAAGATTATCTTATTGTAATTTAAGCTACAACAAGGTTGTCATTTTAAGCCCGATTAAGCTAGTCAACTAGGCGAGATATTCATAAGGTGATTCTGATTTTTAGTATAGACTGTCCATGTACAAATTGGATGCCTCTTTACCAACAAGTATTGATGTAGGTATGCTGGTCATGGACAGACAATGGTAACTCTGCATGTTTTGTTCATGCAGAGAGCTACAAGTTTGGAAAAACTTGTATTTTGTAAAGCTTCGTATAGTTAATGAAAATTGACACTTTTCAAAAAAAAAAAAAAAGAAACCCAATTAAGCAAGTAATTACTAACTTAATTTTTTTTATAATTTGGGAAAGAAATTGGAAAACCAATTACATCAATCTAGGCCAAGATACACCTAGAGAGTCTACAAATAGAAATGTGCTAATACTATTAGGAGGAGAATCATAAATGTGTAACCCCAACGATAGGTCCTCTTGGTGAGTAGCTAGCCAATCTGTACATTGATTCACTTCGTGATGGACGTGAGAAATGGTTCAATCCCATGGTTGTTGAAGGAGTTCTATGATGCTCTTGAGTAAATGCTTGTTCGGATCTAAGTTGGAGTTATGATTTGATAATTTCTAAATTGCCAAGAACGAGTCTGACTCCACTTAAAACTTTTTTGAAACCCTTATCCCAACACAGCTTGGGTCCTCAGTATAAAGCCCATAACTCTAACATTAAGGCAAAGGATATACCAACTTTGTATGTGAATCCCTAAATCCAACGTCCGTTTTCATCTCTAAGTAGTCTTCCCGATGCTGCCAGACCCAGTGACCTCTAGCGCTCCCATCCACATTAAACTTAACAAAGGAGTGTTATGGTGGTTGCCATGCTATTAGCATTTCCTACTTCATTGGTTTGCGGTGTCTTCTTAAATTATCCCATATGTCTTTTACTTTGGTCTATATTTGTTGCCATGCATTTTTGGGCCATACAAAGGAGTTATCAAACACATCTAGATTTCTCTAATACCATAACATCCATATAGTGTAAGAAAAAAAGATTCCCCATGGTATTCCCTCTAATACGAATGTACTTCTCATATTAACCAGCACTTAATTCTTCAAGTCAAAGTTAAAGAATGTACCTTTAAATGCCACGGCGATAATCTGAAGCCATAAGCTCTTACTAGAATTGTAATCTCTGACTGCATGAAGCAGCGATTCTTCTTGATTACAATAGCAGGAACACAATGCTGAGATTCCTAAGCTTTTCTTAGCTAACCAAGATGCTGTAGGCAAAGAGTCATGCATTAACCTCCAGAGGAATAAACGCACCTTTCTAGAACTAGTGAACTGCCAGATATGGCGCTAATGGTTCTCTTTCGGATTTTGATTTTTGGATTGCAATTCCTATGTTGATTTCACTGTAAATTCCCCATTTCTCGTTGGTAGCCAGAAAAATACATCATCTTATGTTTTCGTAGGGTCAACCATTACTGCTGTTATCATCAAGGATATTTGTCTGGGGAGTTCCTGTTCAATTTACTCCCAATTCCATCTACCAAACTCATCACAATAGCTGGCTACAGGTAGCTTAATTTCCATTTCGGATAAATCCTTGACAGTGTGGTCAACCAACAGTCCGTAACTAAGCCAAACATCTATCTAGAAATTTGTTTGTTGGCCATTGACTATAACCTTCCCCATGCCCTCTGCTAATACTGACTTGCTTTTTAATATGCTCTTCTAAACATCTGAATCCATTCCTTTGGCTTGTACGTACTGTCATAAAGTTCTGGCCGTGAAGATACTTATCCTTCAATAACTCAACCCCTAAGCTAAGTTTCTTCTGCCATATTTGCCATCCCAATTTAGCCAATAACGCTAAATTGAATTGTCGAGAATTCTGGAATGGTTGGTTATAACTCAACTTTCACCTCTTATAAAGTTTAGGGGACCTTTTTTTTTAGCCCTAAAAAAAAAGTGTTTTTAGAAATAAGCACCGAGATAATTTTAACTGTTTTTAACCACCACAGTAGATTTTGAGATAAAAATGCCCTTAATGAGACCTATTTGTTGAGGCGCACCATCAAACATGCAAAAAATGAAAAAATAAATAGATAAATATGCAAATAATTTGCGAACTTCTAAGTTTCTGCAAAACATCCATTTTTTTTAGCTAAGCTTGTGCGAAGCAAAATAATGTTGTATAAGAAGGTTTTTCAGATATTTCGAACATGACATTCAGAACCGGTCCTGGTGAATCGAAAGCTTCGACGATGATGTGCAACCAGAAATCCGTGATGCGATGGTGAATCGGAAAGAGAAAGATGTGAATCCAAAGCATGAAATCGTCGTGCTACAGTAAGGCATATATGAGATGGCTGTGGCACGACAGGGTTTAGAGTTTATGACACGACTCGGAGGGAATATGTGAGTTGACATTGTGATAATATGCGACAAGGCAGAGAATGTGGCATGAAACGTTATGGTGGGAATGTGTGACAAGACTGTGATATGGCAGGGTTCAGAGTTTGGTGACACGGCATGGAAGGAATCTATAATACTCTAGAATTTAGAGTTTGTGACACGGCATGGAGGGAATTTGTGACACGGCCTAGAGGGAATCTGTGACACATCAGAGTTCAGAGTTTGACACGACATGGATGGAATTTGTGACACGGCAGTATTCAGAGTTTGTGACAAGCCATGTAGGGAATTTATGACATGGCAGGGTTCAGAGTTTGGTGACACGGCATGGAGGGAATTTGTGACACTCCAAAGTTCAGAGTTTGTGACACGACATGGAGGGAATCTGTGACACACTAGAGTTTAGAGTTTGACACAGCATAGATGGAATCTGTGACATGACAGTATTCAGAGTTTGTGACACGCCATGGAGGAAATCTGTGACACAATAGGGTTCAAGGTTTGTGACACGCCATGGAGGGAATCTGTGACACGCCAGTGTTCAGAGTTTATGACACGGCATGGAAGGAATCTTTAACACACCAGAGTTTAGAGTTTGACACAGCATGGATGGAATCTGTGACACGGTAGTATTCAAAGTTTGTGACACGCCATGGAGGGAATCTGGGACACAGCAGGGTTCAGGGTTTGTGACACGCCATGGAGGGAATCTGTGACACGCTAGTGTTCAGAGTTTGACATGCCAGCATTTAGGGTTTGTGACACGACAGGGTTCAGGGTTGTGACAGAACAGCGTTCAAGGTATCTATGATACGCCAAGTGTGTGTTAGACAGCATGGCTTGTCACCGCGTGACACGACATGATTTGAAAGCGGAAGAAAAAAAAATCAGGCAAAAAAACGAGGAAACCGATTCAACTTTCATTGAATAAATATTATAAGGCCATCTCATTTTAAATTAATTATTTTTCAATAATCGCAAACATCCATGTGAATGGTTCTCAGAGAGTTTCATTCATTCTTTATTTCCAAAGGTACTAGAGAGTCAGACTTCGTTCTTTGCAAGCTTAACAAGAAGAGAGCAACAATGTCGGTTATCAATGAAGAGGTCAGTCAGTCTAAAATTAAAACTTTCTTCTGTTCTTTACTTTTTTGCTGGGTTTGTTTGATATGTTCGTGTTATTGCCTTTTGGAATTATTATGTTAGATTAGTTTAAGAGGAAATTATGTTTAGTTTTGTTTAAGGTGATTTTTGAAATGTTATTGCCTTAGTTAAATTGTTTTCTTCCCGGTTTTATGGTATTGTGGTCGTACCAAAGCTTTGAAGGAGTTTCGCGTTTGCATATCATGTCATGACATTTGACTTGATATGCATGGCATGTGATCACATTTTACTTGTTATGCATGGCGTGTCACCATATTTTACTTGTTATGCATGGCGTGTCACCACATTTTACTTGTTATGCATGGCGTGTGATGACCTTTTACTTGTTATGCATGGCGTGTGACTACATTTTACTAGTTATACATGGCGTGTGACGACCTTTTACTTGTTATGCATGGTGTGTGATCACATTTTACTTATTATGCATGACGTGTGATGACCTTTTACTTGTTATGCATGGCGTGTGACTACATTTTACTTGTTATGAATGGCATGTGACCACATTTTACTTGTTATGCATGGCGTGTGACGACCTTTTACTTGT
>NW_018397265.1:5518750-5518932 GCF_002168275.2 Theobroma umbraticum
TTTACTTGTTATGCATGGCGTGTGACGACCTTTTACTTGTTATGCATGGCGTGTCACCACATTTTACTTGTTATGCATGGCTTGTGACCATATTTTACTTGTTATGCATGGCGTGTCACCACATTTTACTTGTTATGTGATAACTCTATTATATAGAGTTATTTTGACTCATTTTGGGAGCT
>NW_018397265.1:5519032-5538780 GCF_002168275.2 Theobroma umbraticum
CATGTTGTTCAGCTTCTTTATGTGACATAACATTTCTTTGGCATCCTTTAATGCTGACATACACAGCCGGAACATTCCTCTGTTCTAGCAAAATTAATGCAACATCCTCATCGTCCTTGATAATTGGGCGTGATAGCTCTCCGGGTGTACTGCATCAATGCATGTAACTCAATCTCGTCTTTTTTGAGTTTACCCCAACAACTTCTTCAACCAACTTTTTCAAGCCCTTAAATGATAAATCACTCCTAACCCCCCGCATTCATGAGTCACCACCCTTGTAAATGCCATCCACCTACTAACCACTATGTTTTACACAAGTCACACAATTGCAACCCCACTGCAATTTTGAAAATATCAAATTGGTCAATCATTTTACACATTACATGCCATGTTCTATAATTTGTCTATCATGTTGTTACATGCCATTTTTCAACTATGTTACACGCCATGCTTAAAAATGTTACACGCCATCTGCTTTATGGATGCATGGCGTGTAACAACTCTGGTAGTGTTTAAAATCCATGTTCTAATTTACACAACAAGTTTCAAAAATTTATCTATTGTAGCAATAAACCCAATAACATACCTTGATGTCATCTCTGCTATAGGGTCTGTTTATCGACGACAATATGGCCAAATGCCGAGAGATAGACCATAGCACCATGACGATGGTGCTCAACAGAGAGTTGACAAAGCTCATACAGTTCAGAAAGTTGAGCGACCTGATGACAATGGTGCTTAACAGAGAGTTAACAGAGTTGATATAGTTCAGAAAGTTGAGAGAGAAAGATGACCAACCTCAAACAGTTGAGCATTTATTTCTATTTTCTCTTCAACGGGAGGGGGATATCAAGAGCTTTTTCCCACAATGTGTTTAAGGGCATTTTGGTCTACTCATGCTTCTTAGTGGCTAAAAACAAATAAGTTTATATGGTACATTATTTTTGAAATCACCTTATGCTGAGGTCCTTTTCTCACAATTTCCTTTAAAGTTTAAGCAAAAATTGTTGAATCAATTGTGATTTACAAAGGAATGATTACACATATTTATATATGGCGATATTATCAAGAAAAGGAAAGGTCAATGTACAGCAATGAATTGTAATGAGAGAATCAAAGAAGTCATGACTTCTCTCATTGAGCGCTTCATTCCAATGATAAGTTCTATTAAAACATCCATAGATGTTTGGGATCGTCTCTCTACTGCACTAACAAGTGCCTCAACCTCTCGCATCATTGGCCTCACGGATTTGTTATCCAACATCACCAAAAAAACCATAACGGTCACAGAATATATTGGGAATATTCGCTCAATAGTTGATGAACACACCTTTGTTGGATCGGTTGTTCCCAACACTCACTTGATCCTCCATATTTTAAATGGAGTGGGATTTAAATGCAAGGAAATTGCTGCTGTTGTTTGAGCTCGTGACACACCAATCAGTCTTGGGGAATTTTATGATAAACTTATTAAATATGAGTCCTTTCTTGCACAAGAAGTGGCTAAACACACAAGTGGTTTCACTGCAAATGCTGCTTAGTATAATCGCAACAAGTCCTCTCATTCTCGATACAACAACTAGCCCAAGGATCAACACTCACAATCAATTCAACAATTTTTACTCAAACTTTATATGGTATTAGAGTGTCTCTAGCTTCAACAAGTCTTGTTCGATCCTATCTCATGACCTTTTTTTAAGAAAAAAAAACCATGTCAGAAGCTATCTCTAATGTCACAAACCGTGGCCCAACACCAAACTCCTTACTCTTAGAAGGCTTAATAACTATTAATGCCTCATTACTACCAGTAAACCTTTCACATACCAACTATCCCTCTTGGAAATCTTAATTCGATGCCTTGCTTCTCACATATAATCTTCTCGTATTTGTAGATGGGACAAATCCATGTCTTCCCAAGGAAAAAATTGTTGATGGTAAAGCAGTCCTAAATCCTGACCACCTTCTTTGGCACCATTAAGATCAACTTTTTAAAATAGGAATCATGACCACTCTCACTGAGCACATCATTCTAATGATAAGCTCTGTTAAAATGTCCAAAAGACGTTTAGGATCGTCTCTCTACTACACTAACAAGTGCCTCAACCTCTTGCATCATGTGCCTCATGGATCAATTAGCCAACATCACCAAAGGAACCATGACAGTCTCAAAATATATTAGGAAAATTCACTCAATAGTTGATGAACTCGCCCTTGCTAGATCTGTTGTTCCCAACACCAACTTGATCCTCCATGTTTTAAATGGAGTGGGATTTGAATACAAAGAAATAGCTACTACTATTCGAGTTGGCGACACACTAATCAATCTTAAGGAACTTCATGATAAACTTATTGAATAAGTCCTTTCTTGCACGAGAAGTGGCTAAACATACAAGTAGTTTCACTACAAATGCTGCTCAATATAATCGCAACAATATAGGATTAGAGGGTAAAAAAGGAGCACAAAAGGACTCACTTGCGAGAGAAGAAAAAGTCACAATATCTTGATTAGATACTGTCAAGGTCTGATCAGCCTCAAAATTGCAGTCAGTGGGTGGTGGGTTAAGGGAAACCATAGAGGAATTTGGGGAAAGTAATGACAGTAAAAAAAGTTGATGCAATCATTTGATCAGGGTTTAGACAAATCAAAAATGCCATTAAGGGAGCCATTTAGGGACAATTGAGAAGTTATCCTAGAGGACGATGATGGAGGTGAAGTTTACGAAGAATGTGCACTACTAATGGTCTTACGATTTTGTAGTGAGTTAAAATCTGACTGATCAGTGGCTGAAGAATTTATGGCTGTCGACGATGACAAGGAACTGGACATATTTTTTATAAGAGCATTGGAGTTGGCAAAAGAGTGTAAAGATGGAGAAAGAATAGATCAAATAGGTAGAGTCTGGGTATCCTCGACTTGGAAAGGCAAGGATGGAAATTGATGTTCAACAAACTGAACATGGCAATAATAAAAGAATTTGTGAGATGTAAGTTCATAACATGTATAGGCATTGTGAATATTAAAATAACCAAGAAATAAACATGGTTAAGATCGAGGTTTCAATTTGTGTTTGTTATATGGGTGAAGCCATGTATAGCATAAACACCCAAAGGTGCGAATTTCAGAATAATTTGGCACTTTATGGAACAAGCATTCAAAAGGTGATTTGTTGTCGAGAATAGGTGTTGGCATTCGATTTATAAGATAGACAGCTGTATGAAAGGCATAGGTAAATGCCATTACCTATTTTCACCATTGATTGATGGTTCTTATCAGGATCAACAAACACAGCTTCAAATGGTGCAATATGTCTTGAACTGCCACTATCAAGAAGCCTATCACTGTTGTCGATATCACTTTCTGAATCTAATTGAGCCATGAGCAATACTTCTTCTACTAATTCTGATTTTTCATTTAACTATGTACTTTTATCTTCAGTTGCTTTATTCTTACAAACTCTATCTGTATGTCCTAGTAGGTTGTAAATTTTACATTTTGTATCTAGTTTAAACCAGCAATGCTCATCTATATGATTCCTTTTCTTACAATAAGAAGAAAACCGAAGCTTGTTGTTTTCTATTTAAAGATTGACTAAACTGAGTAGCTTTCTTTTCTTTTTCTCTAGAGTTTTACCTAATATATACTTCAATTGTTACTTTACCTTTGCCTTTAGCAAGGAAAGCCTTATCCCTAAAAGCCTTATCTCTAGCTAATATTCTGAGCTCAACTGCTTGCAAAGCACTGACAATTTCCATAATTTAGATATCAGGCAAATCCTTTTATTGTAATAGGGAGGCTATTGTAGCTTCAAACTATTGAGGATCTTTTTAGCTACTCAAACCTCTTTAAGCTCGTCACCAAGCATTTATATCTAGTTAACAAGCTTAAGTAACTAATCTATATACACTTTCAATGATTTAATATCCTTCATATGCATTAAATCAAAGGGCCTCCTCAAGTTTTGTGCTTGCATGTGTCTTGTTCTAAATGTCCCAACATATCCTTCTTGTAATTTAGTCAAGGCTACTTTTGCTTTCTCACACTCTATAATTCTTCTGAAAATGTCTTTTGATACAGTAGATTGAATGAATGAAAGTGCCCTGAACTTTTTTGCAATCGTTTCTTCATACTACTTAACTTGTACAGTAAGAGCATTTTTTCTCGAAACATGTGGCTTAACATCCTGTTTTACAGCATTTCACAAATTATAGTTTTTCAAATATGTTTTCATTCTCACTACCGATACACCATAATTCGAGCCATCAAAGATTGGTAGAGGTTTTTGGGTTATATTAGGTGTTGCTATTATGACAGTGAACTAGACTAGAAAACAAAGGGTTGTGAAGACCACTAAGAGCTTAAGAGAACTAAAAAGAAATTATCCAAAAATAGATCACTGTGGGCAATGGTACAGGATAGTGATATATCCACTAAGAAATGATATATCCACTAAGAAATGATATATCCACAGTGATCACTGTGAAGACCACTAAGAGCTTACAGGATAGTGATATATCATTCTCTCCTTATGTGGGCAATGGTCCTGCTTGTGTCCAGGATGTTTTTTGGTTTCAGCTGTGTCTTGGAGATCTGGTATGCTAACTCCGTGTTGCCTCTGATCGCTTTAATCCTTATTGTTTCTTCTTTCTGCTCTGGTTGTTTTGGATGCCGAATGCTGGGTAATGCTGTGTGCTGAAATTGGTAAGGTCGGGAGGCGAAGAACTGAAGTGGTCAGTTTCTTTGCTTGTGCATGTCTTTCTGGTACGGTACAGCGTGAGATGGGGAATGGAATGCTTTGAAAAGTCTCTGCACGGTTCGACGTGGTGTAACCAGCGGTGCAAGGACATAGGACGATGGCCCTTTAATTTTGGTAAATGGTATACGATTTATAGGAGGCAATATTGGTTGCCATTTTTGCTTAAAAGTACAGATAAGTGGAATCGGGTTGCAGTGGGATGATGCTATATATGATGCTCCTTGGGATGTTCTTTTGGTCTTCTCAGGATACCTGTTAATATTTCAGTCGGTAGTTTGATCCCCTATCTAACCTGATCGCTTTTACTTTTCTCGCTTTCTCATTTCTCATGCAAGACAAGCCATGATAGGGAGCTTTATGTCCTGCATGTACCGTCTGCTTTACTACTACAAAGGGGTTGTTTTTGTACACTATTTGCGGGCAATGAAATCACTAACTGCCTTTCCAAAATAAAAAATTTACTATCTGATACTTCAATGCAAAGTTACCTCACCTCCCTCGCTAGGATATCCTAAGTATCATCCAAAAATAGATCTTAGAGGCCCACTTTACAACTAATTGTTGCAAAATTTATTTTAATTTGTCATGTGGCTTTGCCTATGAATGTAGATATCACTATTTATGGGATACTGTGCTCCTCAGGACTAAAAGATTTGGATTACATATAGATAGCATCTCCCTATATGATTTGATGATTATTAAACAAATTTAAAATAAGCAACTAATTAAATAACAGAAGTTGGGTTCTACCTGTATACAGCGTATCCCATTTGACTAGCTAGGGTCCAGATTAATTAGCTGCCTCTATTCCATTAGGGGAAGAGGGGGAGGAGGGGCAATTGTAAGATCGAGATTCAAGTCTGGCAAACTGCTCATTGTGTTGCTCTCGGACCCACTTGCAAATTTCATGTCCTGATTGTTATCATCGATGCCAGAATCCACAGTGCTAGAATTGGACTCATTTGACATTTTTGATTTGGCCATACTTATACTAGAGAGTACCAATTGACGATTGTTGGGGTCGATTCCCTTCTGCAACAGCTTCCTTTTAATGTGAGTATTCCAGTAATTCTTCACTTCGTTGTCTGTCCTTCCTGGCAATCTTCCAGCTATCAGTGACCACCTAACCAATCAAGAATACCATCATTATTAATATTTATACAGATAATAACTTAATGTTTCAATTGAATAGAACCGAATGTTGGGTATTCGTGCTAGTTTTGCCTTTGTGCTTGCATGTGTATCTTTGTCTGCAACATTCATAGTTTTTGAATTCTTTCATGTTTGTTTTCAAGGAGCAAAAGAATATCTTGCTCCCCAGTATATATTTTACTTAATGAATGCATGTTTCTTTACTAAAAAAAAATTGGATTCAAAGTCTTCCTTCTTACAAATAAAAACAAAAATAGCAAACACTGTTCAAGGTCTGCTTTTATCTGATAGGCCAAACATAAACGGTTCTTTCAAGAATAAACAAGTTTCTGGTTACTTTGCTTTCAAAAGTTAATTTAAAAGAAAGCATGGTGCGTGCGTGCGTGCGTGCGTGCGTGTATATATACCTGTTTCCTAAGAGTGCATGGAGTTTGATGATGAGCTCCTCTTCATCTTCGCCAAAATTGCCTCGTTTAAGGTCTGGCCTTAGGTAGTTTACCCATCTCAATCGACAACTCTTACCACAACGTAGCAACCCTGCCAGTGAAACATATACATAGACTTTTAGTAATAATTGCTGTGAAGCCCTTCAAGAAAGCAACGTTTAAGAACAGGGCAGGCCTGCATCATATATGCATATAATTGATGAGTTACCTGCAGCCTGAGGAAGATAGCGCCAGCAACCTTCACCATGTTTTTGAATGTAATCAATAAGCTTCTGGTCTTCCAGCTTAGACCATGCTCCTTTGTTAGTCTCTTTCTTCTCACAACAAGGCTTCCTCATTGGAAAAAGAACAAAAAAACCAAAGAAAAACCCCAGTGTAAATAACTGATTAAATCGGAGGAAAGTAGAGGGCCAAAGTCTGGTGAGAACGCGAGAGAGGCGATAGTCATGCAACGCGAAAAGCAAGAGTGCCTAGGTGGATGAGAAAGAACTAAATATAGGAGCTTTGTCCCTGGCTGCTACTGCTTGACTTACGGTTACCAGCGGATTGATCTGTCGTGATCTGCGTGCCGTTGGATGTGTAAACCCGCCCCCGTCCCAACGCGGCTTAACGAAATAACTTCATTTTACAATATAAATTTAAGTTATTTCATACAAAATAAATAAATTGAATTTGTGTATAGAAAATAAGAAATCTTTTAAATAATTGGAAATAAAAAAAAATTACTTTTTTAAATTAAATACAATTATATTTCTTACAAGGTAGTACTTTTATTTTATAAAAATTTTTACAAAAATTAAATGAAAACTAACCATTTTAATTAACTTCTTCTATTAAAAACAAAAAAAATAAAATTTCACCGATGTAATTCATTTTGTCGATATTTTACGATATTTGAAAGATTATTAAGCATTCTCAATGAATTTTTTCGTCAATAAAGGTCTTTAATTTTGTAATGTTTTTACTATCTAACTTAAAAATTTTATATTGTCTAATTTAATTAACGAAATTGATGTGCTTTGTGGGGCTTTTATATATATATATATATATATATATATATATATTTCAAAAGGTGGAGAAAGGAGGAAATTATATGAACTGAATTGAAAAGTTAAGATTGCAATGATTTTAGTTTGATTGACAACCTAAGGCTCTACAGAATTTTTTTTAAAAAAATGGAACAAATGAAAAGTGGTTCTCCTTTTTCTTTTTCTTTTTTTTTTTCATTTTGTGGATTCTTGCTTCTATTTTTGTGGAAGTCCATTAAACCTGATATCAGGGGCTGGTAGGACTAGGAGGCAGAAGTCACATGTTTTGGGGTTGACTGTTAGGTTTTCAAAGCAAATGCCCAACAACATTATTAATAGAATAACACGAAGATTGGCAGCAAGCACACTTTCCACTCAAATTATCTTATTACCTTATCATAGTACATTATATAAAATTAATTGTTTATAAAGCAGAAAAACACAATATACTAGAAACGACATACAACAATTTGTATTTATCCAAAAAAAAAAGACAAAACAAAATTTTATAATTCTTTTCAAGTCTTACATTAGACATGCCTTCCTAAGTATTTCTTTATTTATATTTTGGGGACCCCTAGGTTTCATTCTCACCTTTCTATGGCAGACTTAACCTTCGGAAAAGGTCATGCATCAAGCTGCAAGCGGGGATCGACCATACCCCTTTCCTTCGCACCAGATTTTAATGACCTCAATCTCTGAGTTTCACAGAATTTCGAGTCTAACATTGTAGAAAACCAACTAATATTTTTTGACTGCTAGCATTTCTACATGCAAAGATTTGACTTGCAGGTAATTTACAGGTGGAGTTAATGACCAAGGGACTGCCAGTCCATTTGCATTAATATTAACGGATTATGTTTTTCTCAAACGGTCACTTTTATTAAAAAGAAACTACTTGTACAATATCACAGTTTAGAGATGAGCTGGATAAGAAAACACTTAATATAAGCACACCTTTGACCACATAAGATAAATTACATTAACTACATTACACATCAGGTTTCCAAAAATATTGTAGATAGTTGATTTTAATTATTATTTTTTTAAAAGTTGTTTTTCAGCATAATACTATAAATAGAATGATAAGAATAATTAGAATAAGTGAAACATTACTTCACGCAAAATAATTAGAACAAGTAAAATACTGATTAACACAGAATAAAAGTAAAGCAAACAGAACACTATTTCATACGAAACAACTAATACAAGTGGAATAACTACTTCACGCAAAATATCTGCTTCACGTGAATAACAGTAAAAGCAACCTAGAATAAATGATAAAGTTCATGAGTTACTTTTACTTTGAGATTTTTTGGACAGTTTAACTTGGTGGTTCAAATATAGAGATAGTGAAGAGATATTCCTCTTAACCTTTTTCTAAAATACAAATACTTCTTTCTTACCTTGTTTCTTTTGTATCTTTTCAAGTACAAGTGCTTTTCTTTCTTACCTTATTTCTCTTGTATCTTTTCAAGTATTTCTCCACTCTCACCTTTATGATGTTCTAGTTATACTTGTTCATGTATACCTTCTTCTATTAGCTTATTCTCTTCTATGTTTTCACATTTACCTCTTCTCTTTTACCTTGTTCTTATGTACCCTTCTACTTATATATATTTTCTCTTACCTTCTACTCTTGAATAAATCTTTATTACAATATTATTATTAACTACAAAACACTCATTACTTCAACAATTACATAACAAGTTTTTAATCGTTACTTATTATATGCAATAAAATCACTACTTTAATATCCATATAACGTAACCCATTATATGCATTAAAGCTCTTCTCAATAATGTTATTCATTATGTGTATTAAAGTCTATTTTTGAGTAATTGCTTCTTCTAGGACTATATATAGAGTCTTCACAATTCATTTGAAAGGATTTTTTTCTAGAGAATATACAACATATTTTCTCCCAGAGCTTCTCTCTGAATATTCTCTCTCTAACCCTTTTCTACTTAGTTCTAAATAGTTTCATTCTGCTACTCATCTATTCTCTATCTATTCTCAATCTTATTTTGCAACGTTAACAATACGGTTACTCTACCGCTCACCTAATCTTGACTTATCCTCAATTATTACTCTACCATTCATCTATTCTTTTCCACCTGTCGCAACACTCAATACTTCAAAAACTACTTGAATCTTCCTTTTCGCAACTTCTAGTGTTATCTTTTACTTATTTGCAACAATTTCTCTCTTTTTCACAAAGAACCACTTTACAAACAAAAAAGATCAAAACATGCCACAAGTAACCACCTAAAGCCACCAACATTCTACATCTAGAAAACAATGCACACTAATACATGACATTTGGATGGTCACTATGTATTACTAGATGTCACTCATAATTTATAAATGTAAATATAAATTCTTAATTGAATTAATTTTTATTTATTGTTTATATATTGGGCACTTAATGGGTCACACACATAAGGTGAATTGTCGAAATTAATTTGAGTTCAATTGAATGTGATCTAATTGATTTTATAGAGATTTGTTCCAATTAAGTATCAAGCTAAATCAAATATGATTTGATGAAGTATCAAACAAAGATCCAATTAGTCTTAGACAATTTCTAATCCTTGTTGGATATGAAGTAGGTCAATTCACTCTATAAAAGAATCCTTTAGTCTTCTTTTGAACAAATAGAAGAGTTCTATTTCTATTTTCTCATGTGTTGAGATAGGATCATAGCCATAAAATAAAAATAAAAAGAAGCTCAAAGTCAAGAGTTTGCTAGTACAAACGTTGGCTTAGGGATTCACACATTTTTAGTGAAGAGATTTTGACAAATCACTATCTAGATCACCATTTAAGGCAGGATAATTATGCTGCTATATTTTGATAAGTTGTAGCTGGTGTACAAAAGTCAAAAACAAAAACTCGAGAAGTCCACCAAATTAAACAAACATCAAACTTTCAAGTATATTGAAATCTTTTTTTCGTGGTTTTTCTGGATTAGTTTCAATTAAAGTGACCAATGACTTAGGGGATTAAAATTTTAATATTTCATTACGTATGATCCACCTTAGCATGATTCGAATCCCCTTCAAGTATAGCCTTCACCCAAAATTTCTTAAGAACTAAAGAAGAAAACAATGATGCCTTAGTAGTCTCCATGATGGGAGGATGTTTTATTTTTACAATGCCATTAAGTTGAGGCATGTCCCCAACCAGGGGTAGATGCTTGTCCTTCAAAAAAAGCTTTTAAATCTTTTATATTCTTTATAGTTTTTCTCTTAATGACCTCTAAAAATAATTTTTTTATTTAATAACTAATATAAATAAAGAATAACAAAATGACCCTACATGTCCAACTCAACTTTACTTTCCTTTTAACTCTTTAAAGTTCTCCACACTTCTCTTTCTTTTTCTCTTTCTCTTCTCTTTTATCTTTTTATTTTTACTTTCCTTTCTTACAAATAATTTAGTTGCTTATATTAATAAAGATATGGCTAGCCTTTTTAGTTCATAGTCAATAATTGATGAATTTGAATATAAAAATATCATCGAACATAACTTTTTAAAAGGGTTATTCTAAGTCTTTTTTTCTTGTTTCATTTAATTTACATGTTATATAAAATTATTATCTATTATGAATCTTTTCATTGTTGATTAAGTTCAACACTTTAGTTTTAAAAATTTTTAACCCTAATTCCTCTTTGTCTTTAGCCCTTTAAACAAAATTTGGTTAGCACCATCCAAAGAGAGAAAAATAAGAAAGCTTTTGAACAGGAGCAGCAATTAACAACTCACGAATATAAGAGGATGGAACTTGTTTAGGAGTAGTCACAAGAACATCTAAGGTTTCAAAGATGAACAACACTTTAAGAACAATCCAAACAAGTTAATTTTCCTCGCCAGCAATGGCAGATCCAAGATTTTGTATGACGGGTGGCTAAATAATAATCATACAAGATCAAGGATTGGGTCAGTGATTCAATTTTGAACAAAAAATTAAACACTTTTGCTACAAAATTAAATTATAACATAAAATTTCATTAACAATTTAAATTTATATAAGTTTTCATATTTACCAATATAAATAAACATAAAGTAGAAAAAAATTAATATTAGATTTTCACATTAAGTATTGTAATAGACATAAAGTAGAAAAAAAAATTTACATTAAATTTTCACATTAGGTATCGTAAGTTGTGCTTGACATGGAAAAAAAATTGTGTTTAACGTTATGATTTCATACTTTAAAAGGAAAAAACAAGTTGAAAAGAAAAATAAAGGTTTAGTATATTTATAAAGAAGAGAAAAAAAAGAAAAATAATTTCAGAATTTGAACCTAAAAGTAATTGAATTCTGACCACTAAAGATTAATTTAAATTTCTTACCACTACTCCAAAAAAATGCATTTCATTTGTATAGGAGTGACAGATCTAGATTTTTAAATTTTATATATATAAAAAAAAAAAATTCCCTCCGCCCATGCTCACAAGCAGTCCTGCCGTACACAACCAGAGGAAAGAATAGAGACATCAAGACCTTGTTCACTTTTTACCTACTGATATCAAACTCGATAAGGTTTTAGAACCACATGAAGATTAGGAATCAAAATATCCTTGAACAAGACCCAACACAAGTAACGGACATGTCAGAATTATTAGCAGTACAAATGGAAGAACTATTCATTGGATGTGAGGAAACAAAAGGATACTACAAGAAGACACGATGGAGAGCGCTTGAATCAATGACAGACTCATTGGAAAGAGTGGCCAAGTTTCGATTATTACCCCTGCTAGGAATTGCTTGTCTCGCCATCTTTTGGTCGTCTGAAGTTAAGGTTATCAAAATCAAGACCATTTTGAGAATTTGTTGCCATATCAAAGTGTGTGCCTATTTGATTGCCAAGTTTCAATCAACATTCTCAAAACAATAGAACTACTGAAGCCATGAAGAAACGAAGAAATGACCGAGAAAATCAGCACCAAAAGACAACAACCTGCCTTGAGTTTAGTGTCAAAAAGCAATTAAAACTTGATGCCACGAAGTAAGCCGAGGCACCAATAGAGAATCAAGAACAATCCGGAACAAATCATACGTCAATAATCCGAGCTATGCAACGATCCAAGCATTGACAGTTACATCCCAAACCAAGGAAGCTAATAGATCAAACACCCACCGACCAAGATAAAAGGGCCAATTTCATTAAATGACAAGCATGACAAAAGCCAACATCACTGACCAAGAATGCAATAGCCAAGCACCAATAACCGTAAACTATTTAACCAAGGACCAAGCAATAACATACACTGAAACCAAAGTAACCAGAAGTCAAAAGAAGCCATAGCCGACAGCACCAATCTCAGGCAAAACGCCCAAAGAACAATCGGATGAAAACAAAGAAAACTTTCAGCCAAGAGCCAAACTTACGAAAAAAATATGATGCAATGAACAAGTGAGATCAAAATTTTGAACCTCTGCTGTGACAGCACGTCAATTTTTGGAGCAAAAATTTCTGATTTTACTTGTATTGGCACAACTCTTTATATACTATACAACTTTATACGTAAGGCATATGTATGGGTTTAAACAAATGTCCACAACCTAAATATATTTACATAGTGTAATAGTTTGAAATTGATACTAGAAATACGTCTTAAGAACGAGCAACTGTAAAGCCACCGATTAAGGTTGAAATTATTTGGATGTTGTCTTTAAGAAATTTCTTTACGGTTGAATTTTGAAAACTAGACGTGATGTGCATTGCATCTGAGATTTTAATGGAAATTGATTTTTAAGATAGTGCTCCTACCAACGTTTGGAATGTCCAGACAATTAAAATGGAGCTAATTTGCAAGTAAAGCATTCCATAAGAAGCACTTTCACATGTATGAGACCCAAAAATGACTCCAAAGTTAAATTAAGGGGGCAGTCTACTCTAAAAACAATAACTATATGCCTGGAAAAAATGGTCTTTGATTTTCATCCCTTTTTCCAATATATTAATTTCAGACTAACAACGTCAAGCTAAGTCTTGAGTCATTATATGTGTGTATATTAAATTAAAATGGCATTTTTTTTTCGTTTAAAAATTCACCGTTTTTGAGTAATACAATTGGATAGCATACTTTTAGCCTTGTGGCTCATCCATCCCGTTAAAACCCAGAAAGAAACACTAATGAAATAAAATTAACTTGTCATTTTCCCCATCAAGTCCACTAAAAGTGTGTGATATATAGTCAATGTTGATAGCTAGGTTTCTAATTCCGAGTCAGTTTTCATCGTTTGCTTAAACAGTTCTGTTGCCTCAGACTGAAACCAAGAAGAGTTAGGCATGCAACCGTTAAAAGTTGACTGTTAGATTATGGGGATTCCTGTTTTGGCTCATATCTTGACGAGAGCTGGTTGTTGTTTCTGGAAGTTTCGCTTTTAACTCGTTTAAGAACTATAGGCGCTGCATACTTCAGCTGCCACAGTATTTGCAGGTAGGTGGGGTATAAAAACCGGTCACTTGTCAGTACTGCGTGGCTGACTTGACGTTAACTTCGTTGGCCCATAGATTTTGAAGACCAACGTCTGCCTGTCCTGATTTGAGTGTCCTACAGGATTAATAAATCAAATTTTATATAATATAATACATCTTATTTTAAAATATGAATAATTTTAATAATAAAACATTATGTAATGTGTAGACTAGACCTTGACTCAAGCTTAGCTTTTTAAGAATTAGTAGCTTGACCTAACTTATGTGCACTTTTAATATTTTGTCAGACAAAATTGAAGAAAACGAAAGAAAAGTTTCCTCAGTAAAGTCAATGTTCCAGAAGTTATTTATTTATTGAAAGGCAGTCTTTGGGAATCTATGGTAAAATCTCGAGGTACACCATATAACAATGAGATCTTTTATGAAGAGCTAGTGTTTTTCTAGATATGCCCTTGGGTCCGGTGGAGACAAGCTTTACTATTTTGGAGTTTATTTTTTTTTATAATTGAGGAAAAGTGATTTGAATTTTATTTTTTAAGTAAATAAAAATACATTAATTAATAAATCAAATATTATGATGCTTTCAGTATATTTAAGTATAATTTTATTATTAAAATAATAAAATATTATTTTATATAAATAGTTTAAATTTTTAAGATATTTTAAAATTAAAATTATATAAAATATATATTATTGTTATGACTATAGGTGTGAGTGTCTACTATGTCACATTCAAGAATTCAAATCAGGTCAAGTAGCCAAATAGCCCAACAAGCCAAACACATGACTGTAATCCAATTTGAACTTTTAAATTTGATTATATATGTTTAGATTTATATGTATATTAGATTGGATTAAGATTAGAATTTAATCTATCCAAACCAAATCTCTTAAGCATTATCTTTTATTTTCTAAATTATATCTAGATAAAAGGTTATTAGCCTATAAATGGACCACTTACTTCATTTGTAAAGACACACCCTTGAATAATATCCTGTTACTCTTTTTAAATACTTTCTCTCATAGTTGTTTTTTCAAATTATATTATGAACACAATTCTCTAATCTCTCAATAATTGATATTATTTTATTTTCATCATCATCTTAAAGTCGAAGTTCTATTTTTTTAGGATTTAAAAAGATTTCAATAGTTGCTCTTTGATTTTTTATTTTAGCAAATCAGGTAAATGATTTGATATCTTTTTGGTGTTTTTATTCTTTGAAAATCATCCTTAATGTGAATTTTGCTATCATGTCGCATTTATCATATTTTGTTCCTTGATTTATTAAATTACGTTAAGCATGAAAATATATATAATTATATACGATATCTTTATTTTAGTTTTGAAATATGATTTGCTCAATATATGATTTTTTGTTGAATTTTGACTATGATTTTGCTAAACATATGTAAATCCATCTTTCATGCTATGAGATTTTACATAAAACATTTTTGAATTGAATATATGAAATTGAATTTGTATAATATTTGACTTTGTACGACATCTGTTTTACTACAAGTGGAAAATACTAACTTTGAGTAATCTGAAAATACATTTTGTTTTGAATTTTATGTCTTTTTGTGGTTGAGCGAAATAACGAGCTATTAATGCAAAATCATGAACTAGTCCATTCTTTGAAGTGAATGTGATATCAGTTAATAATTATGGTCATAGATATGGAAAAAGTTATCATAATTATTGTAATTGTAATGGTTATACTAATCCCTATTGCAATAATAAAAATACTTTTAAACTCACTAGAAGTGGATGAATACTTTTAAACCACCTGAAATTGATGAATATTTTTAATCTATTGGGAGTGGATGAATACTTTTAACCACTTGGAGTAGATCTAGTGGATGAATAGTGAAGCGATATAAGAAAAAGATAAAAATGGATAAAATAAAGAAAATAGAGAAAATGTCTATTATCAATGTAGCACGTAAGGCCATTGGTCGTGTACTTATTGCACTTCGAAATATCTTGTTAAACTTTATCAAATATCATTCAAAGCTAAATAGAAAAAATATTAAAATAAATTTTGTTCAAGATGATATTAACTATAACAAAGTTGATATAACACATCAGGATGTTCCTAATTTTCTTGTCCCCTTTGAAAAAGGAATTGGTCATTTGATTGGTAATGCAAATATCTAAGAATGAAATTTCTTAATAGTTTGTTGGTATATTTTAGTATAACCTCTATTATGAAAATGCTTTTATATGTTCTTATTTTATTTAAATGGTATGTTCTTATTATGTGTTTAATTCTATATTTAATGGATATTTTATGTTAATTTGCAAGTTTCTTACTATATATATATTATTTTATTGAAGACAAATATTGATATTCATCAAGTAGTATAAGATTAATTGAAAGTTTAGAAATAGTCAATATTTTACTATTCGGAGAAACAAAATTCATAACAGAGGATGCATTATTTTCTGTTAAGTCTAAAAAAAAATTATTAAGTTTTAAAGATATTCATCTGAATGGATATCATATTGAGACAACAAATGAAAAAGACACTTAATACCTCTATATTACATCTATTGTCTTAGGTAAAGAATGTGTGTTGGAAAAATTACCCGTTTTGTTCTCTGAATTGTACTACTCAAATATTAGAATGATTAAACTTATACTATAATAAATCAAAAGTTTACTAATGATTTAAATGTTTGGCACAACCAGCTTGGCCATCTTGGATCAATAATGGTGCAAAAAGTTATTGAAAATTCATGTGATTATCCATCGAAAAACTAAAAGATTTTTCAATATGATGAATTCTCATGTGTTGCTTGCTCCTAAGGTAAATTAATTATAAAACCATCACCAGTTACAGTTGGGATTGAATTTACTATATTTTTGAAACATATTTAAGGTAATATATGTGGATCTTTACATCTACCATATGGACCATTTAGATATTTTATAGTTTTAATAAATGCATCGACTAGATAGCCATATGTGTACTTATTATCAACTTGTAATTTGGTATTTGCAAGACTTTTTTTTTAAAAAAAAAATGACATTTGCAAGATTATTCATCAAAATTATTCATTTGCAAGCACATTTTATTGATTCTGCAATCAAGACTATTTGTTTTGACAAAGCTAGTGAATTTACATCTCAAGTCTTTAATGAATATTGCATATTAGTTGGAATAACTATTAAACAACCTTTTGCTCATGTCTATACACAAAATAGTCTATCAAAATTGTTTATTAAATACTTTCAACTTATTACAAGGCTATTGCTTATGACAACTAAACTCTCTATTTTTTGCTTGGGGGGCATGCCATTTTGCATGCAATAATACTTGTACGTATTAAGCTAACGAGTTATCATAAATTCTCTCCTATATAATATGTTTAGGGTCAAAAACTAAATATTTCCCATTTAAGAATTTTTTTATTTGTGACATATGTCCCAATTGCTGCAACTTAACATACTAAGATGGATCCTCAAAAGAGATTAGATATATATGTTGGATAAGAATATCAATCTGTAATTAAATATCTATAACCATTAATTAGAGATTTATTCAAAGCAAGGTTCATCGATTGTCATTTTAACGAAGCTGTTTTCTAACATTAGAAGGAGAAAATAAAGGACTGAAAAAAAATATTTCTTGGAATGCATTATCATTATCTAGTTTTGATCCTTACATAAATCAATGTGAATTTAAAGTTCTAAAAATAATTCGTTTGCAAAATATAACAAATAAGTAGCTGGACATATTTACGAACTTAAAGACAACAACTAAATCTCACATACCAATTGCAAATGCTCCTATTAGATTTGATGTCCATTTAAAAGAAAACACACCGGAAGCGTGGAAAACCAATAGGTTCCAAAGATAAAATCCTCAAAAAAGAAAAAAAAACATATTTTTAAAATGATCAGAAAGGGTAAACAGAAACTCCAAAAGAGACCCTTGACATAATTAATAAAATTTTAGAAAAAATACATGCACTTAAAATTGTTGAAAATGAAAAGATTTCAGTAAATTATGTCGTGATAAGAAAAGATGGAATCAAAATGAAATAAATGTCAATAATATTTTTACATATAATGTAGAGCTTAATATTATGAAAATAATTAAGGATCTTGAACTTACATATACTGAAATATGTAGACATAGAAATAATTAGCCAATGTTGAAAGACACATTCAAAGCGAAATTGAATTCATTTGTAAAATGTGAAATTTTTAGACTTGTAGTCCATACAACAAATGGTATCAACCTAGTGGGATCTAAACGGGTATTTATGTGAAAACAAAATGAGAAAATTAAGAATGTAAGATATAAAGCATGACTTATCGTATAAGATTTTACGTAAATACGTTATACTGATTATGAAGAGACATATTCTCTTATGATAGATGCAATTACATTCTTATATTTAATTATATGAGAAGATTAAAATGTATCAAATGAATGTAGCTAAAGCCTTTTTATATGGCTTACTTGATATCGATATCTATATGAAAATCCTTAAAGGATTTAAGTTGCCTAAAACACACATTTTTTGAAAAATTTATTTGATCACATTAAATAAATATGTATATGGATTAAAACAATTCGAGCATATGGGGTATAATCACCTTAGTGAATATTTTTTCTTTTTACAGCTATTAAATGTGACTCTTTGGGATGTGATTGAAAACGTGCACACAAGCATGCACTAAATTGTATGTCAAGTCTACTAGCAGTTACGTAAAGCAAAGAGCCAATCACACCTCTATAAAGCCTTTGATCAACATTCTTTCCTTTTTTATCTTTATCAAGTTTGGTATAGGGACTCATTGGTGTGCTGATTGACTTTAGCCTCATCACATCAAAGTTTTTCAGCATGTCTTAAATGTATCTTTCTTGATTGATAAAGATACCATCCTTACGTTGTTTGATTTGAAGCCTAAGAAAGAATTTTAATTCACCCATCATGCTTATTTTAAACTCACTCTACATTTCCTCAGCAAAGTTCTTACACAAAGTTTCATTAGCAACACCAAATACAATATCATCCACATAAATTTGAACTATAATAAAATCATTTAAGTATTTCTTAATAAATAGTGTTGTATCAATACTTTTTCTAACATAACTTTTTCAACTAATAACTTTGAGAGTCTTTCATACTAAGCTCTTGGAGCTTGTTTTAATCTATATAAGGCCTTATGCAATTTGAAAACATAATCAGGTTTTTCAAACTCCTCAAATCCGGGAGGTTGTGTGACATAAAATTTTTCTTGAATAAGACCATTCAAAAATGCATTTTTCACATCTATTTGAAATAATTTAAAATTCATGAAACATGCAAATGCAAGTAATAATCTTATGGCTTCTATCCTAGCAACAAGAGCAAAGGTTTTATCATAATCAATACCTTCTTCTTAACTATATCCTTAAGCAACTAACTTAGCTTTGTTTTTTACCATATTACCTTGTTCATCTACCTTATTTCTAAACACTCACTTTGTACTAACAATTGGGTGATTGAATGGCCTCTAAACTAAAGTACATACTTTGCTTCTTTCAAATTGTTCTAGTTTTTTTTGCATGGCCAACATATAGCTTTCTTCTTTTTCTTCCTCTTCAAAATTTTTAAGCTCGATTTGTGAAATGAAAGTTAAGTATTCACACGTTTCTTTAACTCCTCTTTTGGTTTTAACTCATTTTGAAGGAACACCAATAATCTGCTCTTATGGGTAATCTTTGACATATTTTTAGTTCTTTGGAAGATTATTGTGTTGACTTTCAGTTCTTTGTAGATTTTCTTAAAGTGGAGCTTCTACTTCTCTTCCAAGTGAGTTTTCTTCACTGTTTTTGTTGTTCTCTAGGCTCATTTCTTCCATTTGTCTCTCAAAGTCCTCTGCATTATTATTATTAACAAAAACTTTCTTTTGCAAAG
>NW_018397265.1:5538790-5539129 GCF_002168275.2 Theobroma umbraticum
ATCAAAAACTACATGAATGGACTCTTCAATTGTTAAAGTTCTTTTATTGAAAATTCTATAAGCTTTTGAGTTCAATGCATACCCTAAAAATATTGCTTCATCACTCTTAGTATAAAATTTTTTAAGAAAATGTTTTCTATTGTTTAAAATAAAATATTTACAGCCAAAGCTTTTAAAATGAAAAATGTTTGGTTTTCTACCTTTGTATAAGTTATAAGGAGTTTTAGATATCATGGCCATTATTGAAACTCTATTAAGAATGTAGGTTGTTGTATTGATAGCTTTTGCCCAAAAATATTTTGCAAAATTGTTTTCACAAAGCATGGTTCGAGCCATTTC
>NW_018397265.1:5539139-5539237 GCF_002168275.2 Theobroma umbraticum
TGATTTTTTCTCTCAACAATCCCATTTTGTTGAGGTATTCTAGGTGAAAAAAAGTTGTGATCTAACCCTTTTTCATTGCAAAAGTTTTCAAATTCATC
>NW_018397265.1:5539247-5539717 GCF_002168275.2 Theobroma umbraticum
TCACCTCCATGATCACTTCTAATGCTAACAATGAGAAGTCCTTTTTCATTTTGAACTCTCTTATAGTGATTTGTAAAAGTAAGTAATGTATCATTTTTGTGAGCTAGAAATTAGACCCAAGTATACCTAGAGTAGTCATCAACAATCACAAAACCCTATGATTTACCTCCTAAGCTAGTTATGTTGATTGGACCAAATAAATTAATATGCAGTAATTCAAGAGGTCTAGAAGTTGAAATAATCTTTTTAGCTTTGAAAAATGTTCTAACTTGTTTCCTTAATTGGCAAGCATCAAAAATCTGATCATTCTCAAATTTAAGTTCTGACAATCCAATAACCAGATTTTTTCTCATTAGTTTTAAGACGGTATGCATGCTTACATATCCAAGTCTTCTATGCCATAACCAACTATCATTTCCATCATTTACCATAAGACATGTTTCACAATCTAACTCAAGATCTTCAAGAAA
>NW_018397265.1:5539727-5545799 GCF_002168275.2 Theobroma umbraticum
ATATTTTTTATTCTTTTTCCTATGAATAAAATTTAGTTGGTAGTAATATCTATAACTTCACATTTATATGAATCAAAACATACCTTCAAGCCTTGGTCACACAATTGACTGATACTTAATAGATTCTGCTTTACCCCTTTAACAAATAGCACATGATTAATTTAAGCATGAGAGTTCTTACCAATAGTTCTTATACCATGAATTCTGCCTTTAAAATCATCTCCAAATAATATAGTAGCTCCCTTTTTCTTATCCAGTTGAGTAACAGCATTTCATTTCCTGTCATAGGTCTTGAGCAGCCACTATCTATATACCATGGTTGTTGCTACTTCAGTCGAGCTTTTTAACATATGTCTTCTCGATTTAGCTTAACCTGTAAGATAAATTTTTAGTTTTTTTTAATAAGTACCCATAATTTGATGGGTCCATAAAGGTTAGTTGCTATATAAGAGTCTTTTGGTACCAAAATCATTTTTGTTATTTGAGTGCTTCTTCTTCTATAACAAAGAAAGATGACTTATTTTGCCACAAACATAACATCTTGATGAGAACCATCAAAGTTTTCTTAAAGTTTGTCCTTCTTCTTGATATTTTCTTTTTCAAACTCTTAAGAGCAATGTTTATAGCAATTGCCTTTTGCAATACTTCAGTTCTATTTTCAAATTCCAATTTCAGAACTTCAAAATCTATTATAGAATGTTCTAGTTCAATTTGAAAAAAAAAAATTTGTTCAAAAACAGAGTTGAAATCATGTCTTTTCTTTACTAAATAATTATGAAGAGATGTAGTCTTTCTTTTAAAAGCCTTAAATTTTGATGCAAGTTTTTAAACCTCATCATAGAGGCGTTCATATTCTTCTTGAAATTCATCAATTGAAATATCACAAAGATCAGAAGATACCTTGGATTCATCATCTTTAGCCATCAGACATAGGTTTGCACTTTCTTCCACTTTCTCTTTTTCAACTTCTAAACTTGAAACATCAGTATCAGACCATGTTACAACCACCATAGCTTTTTTAAATTTTCTATTTTTCTTGAGAATTTCCTTCTTTAGCAAGGGATAATCTGATCTGAAGTGTCTAGGTTTCTTGCACTTAAAACATATAACATCTTCTTTTTTATTAAACTCATTTTTGTTTCTAATTTTCCATGAGGAACTTTGATCTCTCCTATAGCTTTTCTTAGCCAGTTTTCTATCTCTTTGTCATATAAGTTTTCTGAATCCTCTTGCTACCATGGCCAACTCTTTATCATCATCACATGATAAATTATCTATTTCTTCTTCAAGAGTGCTTGCTTTTAAAGCAATAATTTTCTTCCTCTCTTTGGTTTCTTTTTTGTTTTCTTATTCTTCTTCTTTAAGCTTTAACTCATAAGTAAGAAGAGAGCCATATATTTCATTAAGAGTGATGACATTTAAGTCCTTAGCCTCTCGAATAATGTCACTTTTGGCTTTCAATTTTTAGGTAGGCTTCTAAAAAGTTTTTTGATAAGTTCATGTTCAAGAATTGGCTTACCTAGTTGGCTAAGTTTATTAGTAATGTTAGTAAACCTATCAAGCGTACTAATGATGTCTTCACTAGGTTCCATTCTGAATATTTCATAATTGTGAGTTAGAAGAGCTATTTTGGATTCCTTGACTTGCGAATTCCCTTTATAGATAATTCTAAGTTTGTCCCAAACTTATTTAGCAATAATACAACTTGACACTTTATTAAACTCAATGGGAGTCAAGGCACAATGTAGAGCATTTATTGTCTTAAAGTTTGTTTGAACCTTTTTGGTTTCAGTTTCATTCCATTCAGCCCTTAGTTTAAGAATCATTTTATTGGTCACAACATTTATGGTCAAGGGGATAAAAGGTCCACCAATGATGGCATCTCACATTTCATAATCTATTGTCCTTATGTAAATAGACATTCTAGTGCTTCAATAGGGATAGTTTGATCCATCAAATAGAGGTTGTTTGTTTGTGGATTGTCCTTCAGCAACAACAGATTTTTAAAGAGCCATTTAGATCTCCCTAAGAATGTTAAGCTTTAAGAATGAGGGTTAAGCTTTAAGAAGCTTTTAGAATGGCTTTTCGCAAGCTCAGCCACAACCTTTAATAATGGTTTTTCACCAGATCAATCAAAACCTATAATGGTTTTTCAAAGGCTCAACCACAACCTTTAATAATGGCTTTTCACAAAATCAACCAAAACTCAAAATCTAACTTTTTCTAAATTGAGTTAGAACCTATAACACCAATCAAGCTAACCCAAGCTTGATTAATCCTCTTAGAGAGACTCGCACACTTTAGGAAACCAAAAAGTACAAATATAAAGAAGTACCTATGATCATTAACGTAATTTGAATGGTAAAAGATGAAGTGCTAAACTCTATTACAAAGATTGGAATGAAAAATAAAAAAGTTGAGAGAATTTTTACTATTTTGAGCTCTTTTTTATCTTAAAAGCATCTAATCTTGTTCTTAGCCGTTGAGGATACCTTTTATACTTAAAAAATCAACTCTAATGGATGTTTGATAGCTTAAGACCGTTAAAAATAATTTAGAGTCAGTTTTAGTCGTTAGTCTGTCTTCTAGCATTCAAATTTAAATTTTCATACAAAATGCTCTTAGTTGACTAACATACTTCTTAGTCAATTAAGTTGTTTTGGCCTTATAACTGAATTCTCTGGTAGTGAGCTCTTAGCTGACTAACCCTGCTTCTTAGTTGATTAAGTTCTCTCTATCTTGTTATTGAAGTCTCTAATAGTGAGCTTTTAGTTGACTAACCATGCTTCTTTATAGACTAAGTTTTCTCAGTTTCTGAACCGATCAACTTCACTTTTGAATTTTAGCTGACTAACTCCATTGATTATCCAAAAAAAAGGCTTTTATTTTGTGACTCATTTGTAACTTCTTATTCTAATGAGTTTTGATATTTGCTTTCTAGTGATTAATTTATTATTGAAATACATTTTCATCTTGCACACTTAATAGTATAATTAGACATAAATGAGTGGGAATATTTTATTATCATCAAAAACTAATGGAGCCAACATACGTCATCTCTTTTGGCTTACTAAAGAGTTTCAAATCCATAAAAAAGAAAGTGCTTTTTAATGAGATTAAACAAAAACCTCACAATGGCTTTTTCCAAGCTCAACCGTAACCTGTACAATCATTTTTTACTACCCAAATTGCCTTTTGAATAAGAGCAAGTATAACCCATAAATTACCTTTTACACGATGAGCGAGCATAACCCACACGAACTTTTCAAGGTTAAATTAGAACCTTTAAAAAGGTGGATACAAAGAATAGCAAAACTATATGTAAGAGTTGGATTTTGCTAGTTAAGTACAAAGGAGGAAGAATTCCTAAATAATGGGTATAAAGATTGAAGTGAAAGCACAGGTGAAATTTTAGCTCAAGAATGCTTGGTTTTACTTGGTTTTTCTTTATTTTCTTTTCAAGATTTTGATGCTCAAGAGTTTGACCTTTTTCTTTCTTCTTCCACACATTGAAATGCTCTAAAAAGTCTTTTTTATAGTTGGAGAAGTCTTGAAGCTGTTTAAGATTATTCAAATGGGAAACTAGCTGTTTGTCTTTAAGTTTTATGTTTAACACTTGTAGTCAAGTATAAAGCCTTTAAGGTTGACTATGTTCCTTTAAAATCTCAAATTAAGGCTTTTGTAGTCAGATACAAGTGTCCTTTAGTCAATCCTCTTCCCAAAAGCTCATCATTTTGAGTTGTAGTCTCTAAGGGTCAACTAAAGAAGCTCAAGGGTCAATTGGGGCTTCTCAAATCTTCATATTTTTCATGTGTTCTACCTTAAGGTTGACTGGTAAGGCTATAGGGTTGATTGGGACTTCTTGATTCTTCAAGATTCACATTCAATCTGCCATAAAATCAACTGACCTTACTTTAGGATCAATTGGGGCTTTGATTTCTTCAATACTCTTGCATTTGTAGTTGGCTATATCTTCCTTGTAATAGAATATTGAGTGGTGACTAAGTTTCTTACCTTGAAACAAGCTTGGTGTTGTGTAAATCAATCATCTTTGAATGCATTAACATATACTCCACCATTATCTTGCACTTTCAAACATCTCCAGAGTAATTGTTAGGAGATCATGAAAGAACTTATTCAAGCAAATTTAACACTCATACAACTAAAACATTCAAGCTTGTACACATTTTATAAAGTGAGTGTGTGATAGTTAAATAACTTCAAGAATTCACATAACTTAAAACAATCAAGCTTGTAATTATGTAAGAGCACATGTCTGTGAGTTAAATTATTTCAAGAATTTATCAAGGATCACTCAAATAATGTTTAAGTAAATTTGATCATTTTGTAATAATCAAAACTACAATCATTTTAAGGCTAATACTTTCTATTGCAACATTTGAAAAATTGGAATGTATCATTTTGAAAATCTTAAATAATGTAGTTATCAAGGGGAGTAAAAAATGCACTGTACTCTTTTCCTTCATAAAGGTTTTCTTATTAGATTTTTCTTGGTAAGGTTTTTAATAAGATAGTATTTTAAAAGTATATTCTTGAAAAGAATTACGTACTTTTTTTCCTTCACTCGGATTTTTTCCCATGAGTTTTTTTTCTAATAAGGTTTTAACTAGACATATACTTAATACAATGGATATTCAAAGACGAGTGTTATGAATTAATGTGTAAATGCTCATTATGTCATGGACAAAAAGTTTAGACTAAGCTAGGTAACCAAAACATTGGAGATCATCGTTCAACCACTAGTCGATTTTAAAACTTAATTTACAACCATAAGACTTTTAGTTTGAGAGAGGTATTAACATAATTATGAGAATTGTACATGTTATAAGTTAAATCAATATAATTATGTTAAATTACAATATCATTAAATTATGATACGATTATAATATTATTAGTTTTATTCTATTCTAAGGTATTGAGAACTCTTTATATATAAAATTATTTTCTTTATAAAATATAAAAACCAAAATATAAAATTTCTTTTTGTGTAATATGATCCCATGGGCAGCCACTAGCCTTGAACTGCTTTCTTGCAAAGGTAAGAGATCTCTTCGATGAAGATTCACTCAGATTTTCTTTGAAGGTCAAATACTTTTGTTCTTCAAATTAATTCAGTGTACAAAAAGGATCGGATCACCACCTTAAGAGTTTGTATATGTTCTTTATATATCTAAACCCAATAATATTATTTTACTAATAATTTTTTATTTATATTTAAAAATGAAAAAAAAACTAAATATAAAATTAATTACAATATTCTAATAATAAAATAATATGTAAATTAAACAACTTGATCCAACTCGAGTTTGATATCGCAAAAGGTAACCAGTAAGCCCAACCCATATCAGAGGGAAATGTTTTTGTTTTTCATTTAGGATAATTACAGTATGAGTCCTTAAACATAGTGTACTTTGCACTTGAACCCAAAAACTCTTAAATTATAAAACATTAGTCCCTCTGCATCTGAAAAATGGTTTTAAGCGAGAACATCTTTCTTGAGTATACGTATGCTAGAGGTGTCTAAAGGGTTGGGCTGTGCATCTATGCTTCAAAGCCCGAGCTTGAATTTTTAGGTTCAAGCTAGAATTCGAAGATAATATTATATAACTAAATAATATGTTTTTATTTGATTTTAATTTCAAAATATATATTTAAAATTTAAAATATAAATATTTAAATATTAATATGAAAATTATTTTTTAATATTTTAATCAAGTAAATAGACAAATGAGACTTCTGTTATGGTTTATGTTTTGAAAGTGTTGATCAGTTTGACTTGACTCATTGATACTTTTAATATTATATATCTTTATTTTTTTAAGAAAGATATCTATGCTATATTAAATAGTTTGGGCATAATGTTCAAAAAAATCCTTGAACTAGTTAAGAAAATTCAAATAAGTCCTTATTCTTTAATTACATTCAATCAAACTTCTATATTTTTATTTTAGATCAAATAAATCTTTCTGATTAATGATTAACTAAGTTTCATTAATCTAAAAAGAATTATTTCCATTTTTAATGTTTTAGGAATATTTCAAAATAATAATA
>NW_018397265.1:5545809-5548133 GCF_002168275.2 Theobroma umbraticum
ATTTTAAAATTTTCAAAATTGCATATTAATATATAAGAATAATTCTAAAAATTAACATTACACTTTCTTTAATATACCAAACACTACAATGTTATCTTTCTAGCATTTTAATCACACTTTCCTTAATATACCAGGCATTGCAATGTTATCTTTTTAACATTTTAATCACACCCTCCTTAATATACTAAATGCTGCAATGTTATTTTCTCAGTATTTTAATCATAATTTTCTTAATATATTAAACACTGCAATGTTATCTTCTTAGCATTTTAATCACATTTTCCTTAATATACCAAACATTATAATGTTATCTTATTTGCAGTCATATTGCCTGCAATGTGATTACATTGTTAAGTACCAAACGTAATTTATTTTCTTTTTGTAGAACATTATGCTCATTAATCAATAGAGAGCATTTTTGTATATTGTATAAGAATTTGTGTGTATTTTGTAATGAATGATATTTTTGTATATTTCAATATTATTCACTTCTATTCTCTTTTACTATCCAAATCGTTATAGACAAAAGCAAAAATTTATTATTCCAGAAAAAATACATATTATAATATGTTATTTTGCATTCACTTCCAAACAAATACATGACTTAATTTCTTTTTCTTTATATAATTTACAACAATAGTAATATTAAAAATTATTTAAAATAATAAACAATTCTTGACAACCACTAACTTCAATTAGTATATTCAATTTTTAACATCAACTTTTTTTAAAATTACACAAATCTACTGCGTAATGCAGATACTTAGTTTGCATTAAAGTTAGACCCATTTATCAATCACGAATTAAAGCATGTAAATTATAAGAAATTACAATTGTAAAGCAGTCTTATGAGTTGATCGGTGCTCAATAATCTAAACTTTTTAAGATCCACATTTTTAAGATGGCATATGAATTGTTTTAGTTAGCTAGCCACCGCCACCTGTATCAAAAGATGTATATAATTTTTACCATTATTTTTAATTTACTACATTCTAATTAAAACAAATGATAAAATAGTTGTTTTGTTCTTATATCTATTTTTCACTAGAAAAAACCACACATTTTGTTGGGTGAGATAAAATTTTGCATACACACACAAAAAGATAAATGTTTATATTTGAGTAAATTTATTTTGTATTATAAATATTTGAAACATTCAAAAATATAAGAAAAAAGGAAAATGGGAAAAATAATTATAATTATATGTAAATTTGGTATTAATTTTAGCTTTATTTTTTAAAAAAAATCTATCTTATGTCTCTTTCTTTCACTAAATTAAAATTCCAAAAGTCTTTTACTTAATTTGAAAGAGCAATTACTAATAAAAATGTACTCCATATTTGAGAGTAATATTTTTTTCTTAAATTATTGTTCTATGTATTTTTGGATTGAAAATATTTAAAGAAAAATGGTATGCAAAGCCTAGGATCTTTTATCCAACAAACTCTCAAAGATCTAGACCCAGTTTAAGCCCAAGACTATCTTTCTTTTTCTTTTTTTCTAGAAGTCCAAAAGTCCTTAGCCCATTAAAAGTAATTTTCTATTTTTTTGGTGGTTAAATTATACAATTAGTCCTTGTACTATGTAAAAATATGAATTTAATCCCTGTACAATAATTTGTGTAAATCGAATCCTTGTATTTTTTGAATTTGTTAATATCAATCTCTAACTTTAACATCGTTAAATTTTACTGTTAAGTATGTTGATGTGCGATTTTGATCAAGTTGACGTAGCATTTCTAAATGATGTAACATTATATGTGATAGGGTATGATCATGTTGACATAACGAAAACGTTGATGTAACATTTTTCGACGTGCAAAAAATTTTAATGTGACAAAAACTTATGAACAAAACCCTCAAATTGTAACCTAATACACCTTAACCCTAAAAAACACAATTTAACAACTAGAGATATGTTGACTCGAAGATGACAATAACAACTAAGTCAAGCTAGTAGATTGATAAAGAGTGCAAAAGCCTTTGAACACTAAATTTCAACTTGTGCCATCAATGATCATTTTTGTTTTTTTGTTTTTTATTTTTATTTTTTTCCTTGGTGATGGATTGAAAAAATAACATCAGGCAAATGGCACACGTGCTTTTTTGAGACTTTATTCCCATATAAGCATATGCTTTCTCATGTCAAAGTTGGGCCTAACTGTTTCTCAAATGTAAATCTTGTGAACCAAATATAGATAGAAGGTATCCCTTCATCCTCAATATGGATACAAGGTAATTCTAATGCCAGATTGTTCACTGAAAATAGGATCTCTATGGTGTACACTGCTTAAGAGGATTTTAATTTGCTTCATTTATGTTTTA
>NW_018397265.1:5548143-5550192 GCF_002168275.2 Theobroma umbraticum
AAAAAAAACATATCTTTATTAGGGTTAAGTTTTTCTCTTAAACGCATGAATGTATTCTTTCTCTTTTAATTTTTTTGATAATCTGTGTTAATTTAAGGTTAAGGTGTTTTGGATTAAAATTTAAGGATTTTGTCTATTAGTATTTTTGCCACATCAGTAGCTACCACATCAACACTTTTGCCATGTCAGCAAGAAATAACATGTCAATTTAGTTAAAATGCCAAATCAGCATATTTAATAATAAAATTTAATATTAAAATTAAGGATTGAAATTAACAAATTGAAAAAATACAAAAACTTATTTTACTCAAATTATTATATAGAGACTAACTTCACATTTTCATAGAGTACAAGGACTCGTTGTATAATTTAACATTTTCCTTCTTTCCTCTATATTCAATTTGGCTTTCGCTCCCTTTCCCCAAAATCCTACAAAAAAGAATATTGCAATGCAAAAATTGACCCTAAATTTCACCTTGAAAATTTGAGCTTCTCCATGAACATTTTTAAGATCCCCAACTTGTTCACTTATTGGACACGTGTCAACCAGCCATGGAATGGTCATTGCTTTTATATAGTTATAAAATTCTAAACCAAACATTACTTGAAACCTAATTTGGACACAATTGCTAGTGATAGTACCACTGATAATGGTCCTAATGGACAGCCCTGAAGTCGAGATTACAGACCAACCATACAAGGTTGGTCTTAAAAGTTTTAGGCCACAGATTTCTCTTTGATCCTGAGCGTAAATTTGAAAATCTCTACTATTTAAGAACACCTTCAAGCTATCTTTTGTAAATCCTTCTTGATTTTTCAATTCAGTTTTGTCTACAGCAATGCTGGAATAAGGTTCTTTAACCAAGGAATGGCTAAACGTCCTATCCCCAATTGTACTCACAAACCTTAGTTTTAATGTTTCAAAACAACTTTCTAAATCCTCTTTTACTACCGTGCATCACTAAAACTAGCCTAGTCAAAAAACTTACCACAAGAAATTGTAGCATTCTTAATTTTCCCAAACCTATCAGCATGCTAGTGATTTCAAAATTGGGAAGCAGAATCACTACCTTTCGTTGTGGGGGCTTTTGCACCTGCTGATCATTTCCCTTTCTCTATCACCTTCTTTTTGCATCCTTTCTTCTTCTTTGTTGAATATTCTCTAATATTTCCTTTCTTCTTGAGGGAATGTGATGAAGGGTCATCAGCTTTCCTTTTTCTTTTTCCTTTTTCAACTACTTTATGAGTAAAAAAAGTTTTTGCAATGAGATTTTTTTTCTTAGGGCTTCTCAGGAAAGTAAAGAGAGGAAAATCTAAAAGCTTTTAGATATTGATTTTCAATGTAACTAACTCTCTAAGTAGGTGGAGGATATTTTTTTATGGGGAGTTAATAACTAGTTACCCACATTTTGACTGGGTGGTGTCCCATACCTCCTGCCTAGTTTTTTTTTGTGTTTTGAAAAATTCTCGCACGATGGCTTCTCTTTTTCATAGTTACCTTTTAATTGATTAGAAGATGCCTTAATCGATTACTACGGTTTTGACTTGGAAGCTTTTTAACTACCAGACTTATATTAATTGGTTAATGGAACAATTAACTGATTATTACTTCACTGACTCAGGTTAACTCCCATAGCATAGAATTTTTTTAATGGATTAAGGATGTCCTTAATTTATTAGAATAAATCCTATCTTCTATGTAAGGTCTCTTAGTTAATCAAACTATATTCTCTAATAAATTGCACCAAGAGATAAACACAATCATCATACAATATCATCAAAAATATGATCAGTTTAGCATAATTTAGACTTCATTAGCACCAATCATTCCTAAATCTCTCCTAATTCTACAACTCATTCCTCATTCAATGGTTTTGTAAACATGTCAGCCAATCGATGCAAGGTGTCTACAAAATCTATTTCACTATCTCCCTTAAGCACTAAATCTTTAATGAAATGATGTCTTATTTCTATGTGCTTTCTTCTAGAGTGTTGAATAGGATTTTTGGAGATCTTTATGGCATTCATATTATCACAATAAATGGGAAC
>NW_018397265.1:5550202-5550862 GCF_002168275.2 Theobroma umbraticum
GCCATTCCAAAATCATTTAGTTGCTACCTAATGATATATACTTAGCTTCAGCAGTTGATAAAGTAATAGAATTTTGTTTATTGCAAGACCAAGACACAAGCATGTTTCCAAAGAATTGACAAGTACCACTTGTGCCTTTCGGATTAGTTTTGCTACTAGCAAAATCAGCATTAGAATAGCTAAAAAGATTGAAAGATAAACCTTTTGAATACCATAAGCCTAAACTTTAAGTATCTAAGAGATATTTAAAAATTCTTTTCATTGCAGTCAAATGTGAT
Organism: Theobroma umbraticum; assembly: GCF_002168275.2. NCBI lineage: Eukaryota > Viridiplantae > Streptophyta > Magnoliopsida > Malvales > Malvaceae > Theobroma > Theobroma umbraticum. The sequence goes on from NW_018397265.1 coordinate 5,550,481, forward strand.
TCCTCGGGACATAATTGGAATCTTGCACGTAGGCACACATTAAATAATATATCAGGTCTACTTGCAGTAAGATAAAAAAGTGAACCAATCATACCCTTCTAGAGCTTTTGGTCCACATCTTTTCTTTTATCATCTTTGTCAACCTTTTTGGAGAGGCTTATAAGAGTTTTAATTGATTTCATATTCATCACACCAAACTTTTTCAGTATTTCTTTGGTATACTTCTCTTAGTTGATGAATATTCCATCCTCGCATTGCTTGATTTGTAGACCATGGAAGAACTTTATTCTCCCATCATGCTCATTTCAAATTCTCTCTGTATTTCTTTAACAAAATTCACACACAACCTTTCATTAGTAGCACCAAATACTATATCATCAAC
>NW_018397265.1:5550872-5551145 GCF_002168275.2 Theobroma umbraticum
ACAATAATCAAATCAGTCTCTTTTTTCTTAATAAACAAAGTATTATTTACAATTCCCATAAAATATCCTTTTTCAATCAAAAACTTCAAAAGTCTTGCATACCAAGCTCTAGGAGCTTGTTTTAATCTATAGAGAGCTTTATGCAATTTATACACATGATCAATTTTATCAAACACTTCAAAGCCAATGAGCTATTCAACATATATCTCTTCTTGTATGAAGCCATTAAGAAATGCACTTTTAACATCTATTTGAAACAATTTAAAGTTTATA
>NW_018397265.1:5551155-5552027 GCF_002168275.2 Theobroma umbraticum
AGGCAAGTAAAAGTCTAATAGCTTTTAATTTAGTTACTGGAGCAAATGTTTCATCATAATCAATACCTTCTTCTTGATTGTAGCCTTAAGTAACTAATCTTGCTTGACTTCTTACCGCATTTCTTAACTCATCCATCTTGTTCTTAAATATCCATTTTGTACCAACAATTAGATGGTTGGTTGGCCTTGGAAATAAAGTCCAAACTTTGTTCTTTTCGCATTGGCCCAACTCTTTTTACATAGCAATCATGAAGCTTTTAAAAAGATCATTATGCTATTTCTCAACTATTTGCAAGTTTTCTAACGGTGGTTCATCATCATCTTTCTCCTTAGATGTCTCTCTATCAATTTATTTGATATCCAAGCTCATTTTCTCCAATTTCCTCTCAATATCATCTACATTATCATCATCAAGCACTACCTTCTTTGTGCAGCATTAGTCTCATTGAAAACAATTTAAATTGACTTTTCTATAACTAAAGTTCTTTTGTTAAGCATTCTATATGCTTTAAAGTTCAATGCATAGCCTAAGAAGAGTGCCTCATCACTCCGAGCAGTAAACTTTTCCAAGGTGTGTTTTCCATTATTTAAAACAAAACATTTGCATCCAAAACTTCTTAGGTGAGAAATATCTAGTTTTCTTCCTTTGTAAAGCTCATAAGGGGTTTTAGAAACCATGACTCTAATGGAAACTCTATTTAAAATGTAAGTTGTAGTATGCACTACTTCAACCTAAAAGTATTTTGGTAAGGTGTTTCACAAAGTATTATTTGTGTCATTGTTTTTAAAGTCTTATTTTTTCTTTCAATAACTCCGTTTTGTTGTGGAGTTCTAAGAGCAAAAAAATTTTGATCAAAACCATTTTCATTACA
>NW_018397265.1:5552037-5552513 GCF_002168275.2 Theobroma umbraticum
AAATTATCACTTTCAAATTCACCCCTATAATCACTTCTAATATTAACAATGGTGAGGCATTTTTCATTTTAAACTCTTTTATAATGTTTAACAAAAATTGCAAATGCATCATCTTTATGAGTAAGGAAATAAACCCATGTATATCTAAAGTAATCATCAACAATAACAAACCCATATCACTTGCCTCCCAGACTAGCAATAGGGATTGGTCCAAACAAGTAAATATGCAATAGTTCAAGTGGTCTAGAAGTTGATTTGACTTTTTTTTATTTAAAAAAACTTTTAACTTGTTTCCCAAATTGATATGCATTACAAATCTTGTCATTTTCAAATGATATCTTCAGAAGTTCAATGACTAAGTCTTTTCTCAAAAGTTTTGAAATTATGTGCATACTAGCATGTCCTAGTCTTTTATACCATAACCAACTATCATAAACATCATTGGCAATAAAGCATGATTCACTAGACTTAATTTC
>NW_018397265.1:5552523-5568430 GCF_002168275.2 Theobroma umbraticum
ATGACATACATATTCTTAATTCTTTTACCAATGAATGTTACATTGTTATTGTTAACATCAATCATTTAACATACATGGGAATTAAAGCACACTCTAAAACCTCTATCACAAAGCTAACTAATGCTTAGCAAATTATGTTTTAAACTTTTATCAAATAAGACATGCTTGATTTGAGTTTGAGATGTGTTATTAATGGTTCCCAATCCTTGGATAATACCCTTGGAGTCATTACCAAAGGAAACACAATCACTCTTTTTCTCATCAAGCTTAGCAAACAAGTTTTCATTGTTAATTATATGTCTTGAGCAACCACTGTCCAACTACCAACGCTGCCTATCTTTTGGTTGAACTTCAAAACATTGATCCTTTTGTCTTTGCTCAACCTACAAAATAAGTTTTTATTTCTTTTTTAAAGGTACCCATACTTTGATGGATATTTGGGGGTTAGTTAGCACATGAGAGCCTTTGGATACCCAAACCAATTTGGTTTTGGAAGGGTTATATCCATCATGATAGCAATGATAAGATAAATATCCATTTCTACCATATATATAACAATGACATGAGATAGCATTCATTCTCCTTCTAAGGCTTGTTTTCTTTTCAAACTCTTTTTTATTTTTTGGTTTTAATTTTGATCTTTTTTCTCTATCAACTTTAAGTGCAACATTCTCATCAACAACTCTTTGTAATTTTAAATTCTTACTTTCCAATTCAAGCTTCAAAAGATTAAAATCAGTTTTAGATTGTTCAAGTTTAGTTTGAAGCATGTTTCTTTGTTCAAAAATAGAGTTGTACTCATCCTTAATTTTTATCTAATTCTTCATTCAATGCAACAGTCTTTTTCCTTATAGCTTTATATTTCAAGGCAAGCTTTTCAAATTCAACATATAACCAGTTATATTCACCTTACAAGTCATCATAAGAAATATCAAATGAATTAAAAGTTAATCTCAATTTCTTCTTCTCTTGCCATTAGGCAAAAATTGGATTCTTTCTTTTGCTCTTCTTTTTTTTCTTTCATTTCATGTTCATGTGTGAGGAGTGAGCCATAAATTTCATCAAGTGTGACCACATTGAGATCTTTGCCTTATCGAATAGCTATGACTCTGGATTTCTAGCTCTTAGGGAGACATCTAAATAATCTTTTTACTAGCTCATGTTCAGGAATGGTTTTATCAAGTTGAGTGAGCTTGTTTGTAATGTTGGTAAACCTATCGAATATGATAGTGACATTTTCACTCGATTCTATTTTAAACATTTCATAATTATGAGTAAGGTAATTTTGGACTCCTTTACTTGTGAAGTCCCCTCATGAATGACTTTAAGTTTTTTTCAAATCTCTTTGATTGTTGTACTGCTAGAGATTTTGTTGAATTCTAATAGAGAAAGTGCACAATGAAGGGTGTTGATGGCTTTAAAACTTGTTTGGACTTTTTTAAGTTCAACCTCAACCTACTTAGCTCTAGGCTTAGGTCATTTCTCACTAATGACAAAACTAGGTGAAGTGGGAACATAAATTCTTTTCGTAATAACATCCCACATTTCATTGTCAAAGGCTCTAGTGTATATCAACATTTTAGGGCTCCAATATGCATAATTTGGTCCATCAAATAGAAGAGGCCTATTTGCGGATTGACCCTTAGGAATAATTGATTTTTGCAAAGCCATGTGGATCTTCCCTAAAGATGTTAAGCTTTAAATTTGAGAGTATGACTTTGATACCTTTTATTAGTCCCATTCGAATGCAAGAGGGGATGAATAGCTTTAAAAATTTTCTGCTCAGCCTTTTAGAGCTTGAAGAGCACTTAATCAACTAGAAGAAGGGAAGGACTAGAACTTGTTAAAATTACAAGACACCAAGTAAGGAAGGGTAAACAGAAGTGGACAATGCAAGAGTATTTATAGTGGTTCAGTCCTTTTGACCTACATCCACTACTTTGACCTCTCAATCAAGGATTTTCAACCCAATTTCGCTAAACTAGTAAAATTAACGACTTCCACTAAGCTTTTACAAGGTAAATTTCTAACTCAAGCTCTAATCTCTTACAACAAGTTTTAGAGTGCTTCCCACACTCTAATTTTTTTTTTTAAAAAAAAGTAAAACTAAGTACCTTTACAAGTTTGAACAGATTACAATAAGGCTCAAATAATTTTTCTAGATTTGGAATGAAGAACAAGTGTTTTTGGTGAAGAATATTTTGCTTTTTGCTCAAAGAAACTCTTTTCTCATCAAATCTACTTTCTTTGACTATTGGAGATTTCTTTTATACTTGGGGAGTCAGATTTTTTTTTTGGAGACAGTTTCTAGTCGTTAGAAACAACTCTACTACACTTCTAGATGTTATTTTGTCCTCTAGTGTTTAAATTCAAAAAGGTAAACAGATTTCGGCTAACCGGTTACAGGCAACTCTAACAGATTACTACTTTTCTGCTTCGCACTGTCTTGTTGTTGTGTTCTACTCTAACCGATTATAGAAGGCTTTAACTAATTAGGAGTTCTCTATCTTTAGACTTCTCTTTTTCAACAGACTTCCTCTAACTGATTATGGCAGACTCTAACTTATTACAAACTTTTTGTTTTCACTTCTCTACATAACAGTCTTCCTCTAATTGATTAGCATTTACCTTAACTGATTAAGGCTTTACTTCTTTCAGGCATAACTAATTAAAATCAGCTTTAATCAACTAGAAGATTTTCAAATTTTGAACTTCTCTATTTTGGCTCCCTTCAACGGTCAATAATATTTTCAAACTTGTTTTTGGCGCTTGAAAATACTACCAACCCTCTTAACAGATTAGCATATTTCTGTTTTGCTTCAACTTATCATACAACCATGCCTTAGCTGATTAAGGTCCTTTGATAATCAATTGCTAAGGTTCTGTTTTTATTCATTATTTGCTCTTTCCTTCTTAACTAATTAACTCTTCATTAAACTTAGCAAGTTCCTTAACTTGCTTTTAACTAACAGCTTTGTTAAGGATATTAAATTAAATCCTGCACACTTAAATAGTAAAGTTAGACATTAATAAATAAAAAATATTTTGTTATCATAAAAAACATATAGAATCAACACTCACGGTGCTGGGGAGCACAGGTGGCACCCTCAACACCCAAGAGGGTGCCTTCTAGAAAAAAAGAAGACCTTAGAAAGCATGAACCCTAGAAACACAATAGCTAGAAAAACCAAACAACGAACAAAATCCTATTTTTGAGAAAACCTAGCAACTAAAAACCCTAGAATCCTTTTACTAGTAGCCAAATATCTTAACCACAATCGAAGCTATATGCAAAAGAAGTTCTAGAAAAGTAGCAAAAAAAAAAACGAAAATAGGAAAATCACAATAGGTTAGGTTTATGATTTTTTTCTCTTCTCTTTTTTTTTTGTTTTGGTTTTGAGAGTTTAGGGTTTAGAAGTTGGTTGTTTTGTGGTTAGATTGGTGGTTAAGAGGGAGCGGTAAGAGAAATAGAAAACTATGGTGAGGCTTCAAACAAGAAAGGGAAGAGAAGTTTTAGGTTTAGAGAGAGGGGAGAGGAAATCGGTTAGAGAGAGAAAGTGAAGAAGATAAATGGAGAAAGAAAAGGAGAAAAAGGGGTTATATACCTAGGGTTAGGTACTTTAAAACGACACCATTTTAGCAATAGTAGTTAGACAGTGAAGAAATGGAACAATGTCATTTCTAAAGGTAATATCGAGTATTTCTTCTCTGCACCAAATGGTGCGTTTTGGGGGTCTAGACACTTGGAGTCGAACCAGACTGATGTTGACGCTTAAGGCCAGACTAAGTCCCATGACCTATCTAGAAATAGACTAGACTTTTGGCTTGTTTCGGCTTGTTAGGTAATGGATCTCTTTTTTTATGGTGATTTGATTTACTTTTGGGCTTGATTTTGCCTAGTTTGCATTATTATTATTTTCTTTGTTTATTAATTATGCAATAGTTTTTATCATTTTCTTAATATATATATATATATATATATACATACATACATATTATATATTACTAAATATAATTGTGAATCATATGAAGTATCATGAGTAAATAAATATGGGCTAGGTGAAAAAATATATAAAAAATATTAGTTGAAAATAAAAAAAATAAAAAAATAATAAATTAGAAAAATAAGAAAAAATAGAAAGGAAATTTAGTTACAAAGAAAGCAGATTAGGTAGAAAAGATATATAAATAATAATTATAATAAAATAAAGTATATGGTTAAATAAAAAATAGATATATGTAAAAATAAAATATTTAAAAAAATAGATAAATATTTAAATTCAAAAGAATGGAAAGGTAGAGAAATAATAATAAAATATAAATACTTAGGATTAATAACGATGATGGGATGTCTTATCGGAATGTAAGAAGTAGCAATTTTGAATAAATTTCCTTAAGGTAGGGAGTTTGATTACGACCTCACTAGCACGATGGGAGAGTCACAATTTTGAACTCCAATATTTCTAATCCTAAATAAATAAAAATTACATACACTTAATTACTAACTAGTCAAAATACAAAAACAAAAGAAATAAGGAAGTAATGATAACAATAATAATAATAATAATAATAATAATAATAAAATACAAAAAGGAATGGATAATATATATACATATGAGGTTTTAAAAGAATAAAGGATTATATAAAATAATCAAATTCATGATGATAAATAATTAATAAAAATCAAAATTTAAAGATAGTAAACTCATAATAATAATGAATATAATTAAAACATAAAAAGCAAATGAATATAATCATAAAAAATAGATTTTTGAGAAAAGATAAAAAAAATAATTAGTCAAAAAGAAAATAGGTTGGGTAATTTAAAAAAATAAAAAATTGAATTATAAAAATGAAAAAATAATTAGTGAAAAAGAAAATAGGTTATGTAATTTAAAAAATAAAAACTGGAGTTATAAGAAATATATACATAAAAAATAATAATTCTAAAATAAAATATTGGATTAAAGAACTAGCTAAGGAAAATATACATTAGCAAGATAGATAAATACTAAATATATAAAAATATGGAATAAAATAAAATTAGATAAAAATAAAATATTTATTCATGATATATATATAAATAACGATAAATAATTTTAAAAGAAATTACAAAAGAGTTACAAGAAAGTTAAGAATGAATATTGAAATTATTTAGTCACATCACACATTATCACCACATCGTTAAATGTTATGCTATGTAGACATATTCTATACACTAATATAAGCCCGATGATAGGACTTTCCGAGGGTGCTTGATAAGGCAAGTTCTTTCGAAAACTTTTTTAAGTAAAAAGATACTTCTGAGTTCTACCAGTATCATGAGAGGGCTTAGAGAATATTTTTGATAAAAGACTTCTACTCATATTAGGTTATGTATTCATGAAAAATATTATTTTCAAATGTAAACGACTATTCCGATGATGGGATTTACTCATTAAGCTTGCAAAGGTAAGTTTCCCAGATTTTCCCTAGGTTAGAGAATATCCTCGGATCTCACTAGTATGATGGACGTATTTGATAAATATCCTCAATAAAAGGTTTTCGTTTGGCACTATCTAGATTTTATGCCCTGCATTTCACGATTGCGTCATTTGTATAATATAATAATAAGTTGTAATCCGATTTAATAAAATAAATAAATGATAATTAAGGAAATACAATGAAATAAATTTAAGAATTTAGGCTATAATAAGATAACGTATGATTAAATGGTACCGTTTATGGAACGAGTATTACGGGGGTACTAATTTTTCCTTGTGTGTAACCGTATTCCCGAACCCAATTGTAAAAATTATTAGAACAATTTATTATTCTTTAAATGGACTTAAAATCAATTTAAGACTCCGTCGAATAGAACAAATTTAAAAGATGACCAATCACACTCAGACAAAAAAGATTAGTAGTGACTCCTTAGTTTTTCACATCTAGCGAACGGGTTCTTAGACTGGCACGTTATGACAATGTTCTCACACTCGAAGATTTACTAGACATAGCATATGCATCAAAGATTTCTTGGTGCGTTGGAAATCAAAAAAGCAAGCTGTAGTAGCTCGAAGTTCAGCTAAAATTGAGTATCGTTCAATGGCATTTGCATGCTATGAGATAATACGGATGAAACACTTATTGATAGATTTTGGGGTTAATCATGTTGAAGCAATAAATCTCTATTCGGAGAGTTAATTTGTAATCCATATCAAGAAGAATCTAGTGTTTCATAAGAAGACAAAGCACATTAAAATGAATTGTCACTTCATTCGTAAGAAAGTGTTGGTAGGTAGAATCAAGCGACTCTATTTATCTCCACAAATTTGCAAGTAGCTAATATCTTCACCAAGACTTCGCAATCGAAACAATTCCATCAGCTACTGAGCAAGATGAGCATTTAAAACATTTAGACCTCTTCTTGTGGGGGAGTGTCAAAAGGAAGTGAAGAAATAAGTCCAAAATTAATAAAATCCAAACATATAACAAAGAAGAAAACATTATGCATGAAGAACAGCCAGAAACCCAAAATGGAAGAACAAAATAGAAGATTGACACTTGGTGCTCAATACGCCCCGTTTAAATAAGTAGCCAACCTTTCTCCGTTGTATAGGTGAAACTCACATTGCACTAGCAGGAATTTAACAGTTAGTTAGATACCATTAAATGTATTAATTAGTTAGCTAATTCTTTTATCTCTCTTGCTTATCTTTACCCTGTGTATATAAGACACTGTACAGCCTCATTTCTAAAACGAACGAATCTGACATTTCTAGAAACATATGCACCGCTTTGCTTCCTCACCTTCTGACAAGTTAATGGAATTACATACCTTATCAATGATACTGAACCAATGGAAAGCCCTCGTAAGCATGGCTTGAGTCAAGACCTGTGGTTATCCACTTCAACCACTTCACCTTCTGACGGTCAATCATCTTCCAATGCTTGAGTTCTTGTTCTTCCTGGACTCATAGCCTCTCAATTCGTCCCACCAATTCTGTGGAGACAAATTTCGGATACAAACTTGGATAACGACAACAAATATCCTAAGAATTATCAGTGTCTCACCTATTCGATAACTACAACAAAGATAAGAAATTACAATTTACAAGATTGGAAGTGCCGAAAACTAAAGAAACTAAGAAGAAATATAAATGTGCTTGACATTGAATTCAATTATTAATATACAATCGTCCCAAATTTCATTTTTAATCTTTTTTAAATGTTTATAACCACGAACAGTCCACTGTCAAAAAATTTAAATCATGATCATAATCCACTGTTGGTGATGGCGGTCACTGCCATTCCCACTGTAAACCAAGAGTTGAATATTGTTTCTGCGTTTTACCTACTTGATCGTGGCGTATTGCACTTTCGTCCAAGCCCAACAGTCCCAAAAGCTATAGCTAAAACATTCATCCAGCCCGAAATCAATCACCATCATTTCTACTTCGTGCCCTGCAACTCCCACCGCCACTCCCGCACGAATGTAAAACCATTTACTATTCAAAAACCCCCCACTCTTCCCCTGCTTTTGATCCCCAAACCCCACACTCCCTACTTTCCCTTTCACCACAATCCCTTCTCAGTTCCCCCATTTCCTTTTCCCAATCAAATTATCAAATAAATAGTCAGAACCCCAATGCCAGAGCTCGCAGAGACCTACGCTTGCGTCCCATCAACCGAGCGGGGCCGTGGGATCCTAATCTCGGGCGACCCCAAGTCCAACAAGGTTCTTTACACCAACGGGCGATCCGTCATCATTCTCGACCTTAACAATCCACTCAACGTCGCTATTTACGGGGAGCATGCGTACCCGGCCACCGTGGCGCGGTTCTCGCCCAACGGAGAGTGGATCGCATCGGCTGACGTGTCGGGCACTGTCAGGATCTGGGGCACCCACAATGACCACGTGCTGAAGAAAGAGTTCAAGGTTTTGTCGGGTGGGATCGATGATCTCCAATGGTCTCCTGATGGGATGCGGATCGTCGCCTCTGGTGATGGCAAAGGGAAGTCTCTTGTTCGCGCTTTTATGTGAGTTTTCTTTTCTTGTTGTTTTTCCTTTTATATGGTCTAGACTCTGAATATATATATATATATCGATCAAACCCATTTCGTATTCCAATTGTTTGGATTTATATTTGATACTCTTATCAGTAGATAGATTCAATTTGAGGATAAGATTGTTGATTTTATACACTGTCGATGAACAATATGTGCTACCCTAAGATTGCTTAGAAATAAATACTTACAAGTTTAATTAGGAAAGATAGGATTTGTTTTGGAATACTCTCAAAGTTTTAAGTTCAATTAGGAATGAGGTGGCAGCATGTGATTTAGTTTTAATGAGAATTTATTGGATCTATACTCTAATAATGTAGGAAATATAAATCCCCAATTGCTAGAGTATATGTAGGACATGGTGCTTGCATAATTACCTTACAGATGACCCTATTTCCATTCACAGATTTGCTTTGTTAACAAATCAGTCACATTTACCTGCATGCTGGTCCATATGCCTACTTGCTTTCAAGAAATTTGAACGTATGTGAATTTATGGTCACCTTACTTGACACATCATTTAAAAGTGAGAGCATCAAGGGATTTTGAATTTTAATGTTAGAGATGCATGGACACTCAGGTCATAATTCCTTGACCTTTGATTTATGATAGATTACTGGGGAAGAGATTGAAACTTTTACTTTCCATGCAAAAAGATTTTGTAATGGTGTTCTTTATCTAGCCCACATTCTCATGCTATTATTGTTATATAGCTGATGAACATTATCTTGCATAGGTGGGATTCAGGCACTAATGTGGGCGAATTTGATGGCCATTCAAGACGAGTTCTAAGTTGTTCCTTCAAGCCAACTAGACCATTTCGTATTGTAACATGTGGAGAGGACTTTTTGGTGAATTTTTATGAAGGCCCACCCTTTAGGTTCAAGCTATCTCACAGGTTTGTTATAAAGAAGCTGTTTCCTTGACATTTTGGGTCTGAAAGGGTCTCTTTCACATACTTCTGATAATGGATGGAATCAGAAAGAGAGTTTCTTTTAGGGGCTTCAGAATTGAAAAGAAACTTTGTTGATTAGTGTTTTTACACATTGCAATCTTTAGCCAAAATGATAATTTTCTGTAGCCAAATACTTGCAAATGAGCCACAAACTCCTCCTAGGGGGTCTCCGTGTGCATTTCTCTTGGAAAAATACTTTGTGCAATTTATGCCAATCACTCTAATACTTAAGGCTATCTCAACTAATATGTACATAAATTTTCCTTATTCTTTTATGTGTTAATCATAAGGGTTTTGTTGTTTCTTTTTAACTTTTGCCTCCCTCCATCTGATTGGAGTTACACCTAGGCAACCCTCCCTGGCTTAATGACAATTTTTGTTAATAGTTGATTGACCAAAGCTTGGCAATGGTGGCACGAGAATTTTGGGTATACTTTTCTTTATGTGCATACATTTTTTTGAATGAAAATCTGTTATTTTCCTTTACACACATGATTGAAGAAAAGAGGTTGACTGTTGAGTGAAGTTGGTATCCTTTTAGGAAACATGGTATCTGGCAAGTTGGCAAGATTGGGTCCTGATGTGAACTATCTCTTCATATTGCAGCTACAATTTGTTGGTAACTAAAAACAAGTTTTGGTCTGGCAAACAAGAGTGCAATAACCATTTTAAAACAACTTCAATTAATTCTGCTTAATAACTCATGGTTTAAAATAGATTTCACAAAAAAAAAAGAAGAAGAAAGAAAACGAAACATGGAGCCATGTTTTAGAATTAAGTGTATGGCTTTTTTAATTCTTATGCAAATTAACCTATTTTTATTCTCTCTCTCTCTCTCTCTCTCACACACACACACACACACGCACACACACACACACACACTCTTACACATCTTTTGCCCTATGTTTAGAGACAAATATGTAAAACTCATCTGTCTTTCCAATTTTTGGAGTTTATGATTGTCTGAACTTTGGTATATTCTTCATTTCACCTATAAATGCATAAACTGAAATGTTTCAATTTTTTATTTGCAGAGATCACTCCAATTTTGTAAATTGTGTAAGATTTTCTCCAGATGGAAGCAAATTCATCACAGTTAGCTCTGATAAAAAGGGTATCATATTTGATGGAAAAAGTGGGGAGAAGATTGGAGAATTGTCATCTGAAGATGCTCACAAAGGCAGCATTTATGCTGTTAGCTGGAGTCCTGATGGTAAACAGGTAAGCATGTGAGGACTTTTATACTTGACAGTTGAATTCCGTTGTAGATGTTATATGCACCTATATCACCAAAATAGACTTAAGCACAGTGAAAATATGAATAAATTGTTTTATTATTGCTGTATGATATTTGGGTTCTTGTAAAAGGTTGCTGTAAAACATAGGAAAGAACAAATATGCACTGAATTCAATAGAGTCTTATCAAGTTGATATCCCTTAAATGTGTTTACATTCTTCTTTTTCTTTATGTTTTATGCATCTAAGTAAAAAAAAAAATGCAACTCTTACTATTTTTCCTTGATGCACTTTGTATCTGCTCAAAAAAGGAATTTATATTGACCTCTATGGAGCTGATCAATTACAATAGAGTGTAGAGCTTTCGCTGCCAATATTGTACAATGCAGAATGATTTATATGACATTAGATTGGTCTTTCATGACTTGGTATTCTGGTATATTGCATCTTGATTTTTGTTAATGACATCAAACTTGTATCTTTGGTTCACAACTTAGATTTTGTAGAGAAATTAAATTACTACTCATGCATTTTCCCTAGTATCACCCTATAGAACAAAAGGAATTGAAAGCTTCCAAACCTCCCTCCCCTTCCTTTTCTGTCATTTTGTGCATGTATTTTAGTGTATATCTGTAGTTACATACGTTATAGTTTTCTTTCATGGCGTGCTTCCTTTTTGTAGTTTACTGTGCTCTTTGTACTCAGCATACTTATGATGTCTTACAACATTCAAATATGCTTTTAAGGTTAATTAGTAAATTTTTTTCCAGGTGCTGACAGTGTCTGCTGACAAGACAGCAAAAGTATGGGAGATCTTTGAGGATGGAAATGGGAAGTTGAAGAAAACATTGACATGTTCTGGCTCAGGTGGAGTAGATGACATGCTTGTTGGATGTCTTTGGCAGAATGATCATCTTGTCACTGTCTCTCTAGGTGGTACAATTAGTATATTCTTTGCTAGTAATCTTGAAAAGGCCCCACTGCAATTATCAGGACACATGAAGAATGTCACTTCATTAGCTGTCCTAAAGAGTGACCCAAAATGTATACTGTCTAGTAGTTATGATGGCCTAATAGTTAAATGGATTCAAGGTGTGGGATATAGTGGTAAATTACTGAGGAAAGAGAATTCTCAAATCAAATGTTTTGCTGCTGCTGACGAAGAGATTGTTACTTCTGGATTTGACAATAAGGTGACTACCCATCTTTTTGTTTAGTCTATTGAAACAATGTCATTAAGATTAATTTGTTGATTTTCATTTTTCTTCTCTCTCACCTTTTTTTTTTTTGATTGGAGGAGGATGAGAACGTGCTTTTATTCTTTTGTGCCACTGAATTATGTGTTCAATTTTTTTTCAAGCAGTATGTCTATTTGCAGCATGGGTACCTGTCTGAGGTGAATACTATGTGCAAAAGGTCACATCCTCATGTTAATATCCTCTTTGAAGTGTCCAATATATATGACATGAGTGTGTTAGAAAAATTATTAAGATTCAAAGTATATTAATCCATTCATGATGTGAAGATCATGGTTTAAAATTAACATAGAGTGTTTAAGCAATAAGTATTTGGGTAAAACAGATTAACTTATGCTAAAACAATAACATTTTCATAACAGAACCTTTGAGGAGCAAAAAGACAAATTTAAAGGTGGAATAAAGGAAATAATTTTTTTTCCACAAAAAATTCCAGTTTCTGTAACATTCTTGCTTGATGATTTATTTCAATGTATGAATGATTCAATATTCACACATTCTACTTTCAATTATATTTTATTTTAAATATATGGTGCTCTAAGGTGTAGAGTAGATTTTTTTACTTTACAGAATTTTAGTATCTCAAACAATCAGCACCTTTAGCTTTTAATAATGATTTGATATTTGCAGTCTTTTTTTCTCTTCCCTTGTGACCATGAACGTGTTCATCTTGGTTCTTGTTGAGTTTGAGGTTAAACTCAGACCTTTATGTAGTTTATCATATCTTCATACCTCATAATTATCTTTTTCTATTGGTATGTAGGTTCTACTATTTCTTATGTTTTGCTTTTAATGGTATTCCTATTCCAGATATGGAGAATTTCTCTACATGGGGATCAGTGTGGGGATGCAGATTCTGTTGATATTGGCAGTCAACCAAAGGACTTGAGCCTTGCCCTTCTCTCCCCTGAACTTGCTTTAATCACAACTGACTCAGAAGTTGTCATGCTCCGTGGTACGAAAGTGGTTTCAACCATAAACCTTGGTTTTGCCGTGACAGCATTAGCAGTTGCACCTGATGGAAGTGAAGCTATAATTGGTGGGCAGGATGGTAAATTGCATATATATTGTATCACAGGTGATACCCTCAAGGAAGAGGCAGTACTTGAGAAACATCGAGGTGCTCTAACAGTCATACGCTACTCACCAGATTTCTCGATGTTTGCCTCTGGTGATGCAAATCGAGAAGCTATAGTCTGGGATCGTGTCTCTCGAGAGGTATTTTCATTAACACCACAGAGTTTTTTTCTTTCTTTGTTCATTTAGCATTTGAATGTCATATAATTTGTGTGGTAAATTGGCAAATGTACAATCAGTTGCCAGTTGCCATTGTCTCTGTCTTTTCATCCTCGCATATTTATGCTTATACAATCCTAAAAGTGGAGACATGAGTACAGTTTACCGTAGTGTTTAAATTTAGTTAGTTTCTCTCTTATATTGCATTGAGGGAGACCATTTTATATTATGCTATGGTCTTAAATGTGTTTCAGGCTATCTGCTTTACCTTTTTCTTTCCTTTCTTTTCAATAAATTAAGCAGATTGAAGGGCGGCACTGATTGTTGAGTCAATATGTTGCATTTGTATTTGTTAAATGAACCTTATGATGACCATCCCATACGGTATATTTATAGGGGGAAAAGGTAGTGATGGTCATTGGTTTAGGATGAACTTTGGCCCAGACATGCAATATCTCATTTTCAGATATTCATAGAGTTTTTTGATTTGTGGAAAATTTTGCACTACTGGGATTCTTATCAAACCTAGCAGCAGTGGAACTTACATGTAACCACGGAAATTAGATGTTTCATTATGTGATTCTAGTCCACTTTCTCTTTGTTTTGGTAATTCTGTTTTCTAGCCTATTGCAATGATCTTATGCATTGTTATGTGATTTTCTTTAATGCTAGACTATGAAATGTAGTCATACTTATGAAATGCTCCGTGTGACATATTGGAGCTTAAGAACATGTAAATTTGTTAACTTGTTTTTAACAAATATTCTGCTGCAGGTAAAGCTTAAAAACATGTTGTACCACACTGCTCGTATAAACTGTCTTGCTTGGTCTCCGAATAGCAGTCTGGTTGCTACTGGATCACTCGACACCTGTGTAATAATTTACGAGGTTGACAAGCCAGCATCTAGCCGTATGACCATAAAAGGAGCTCACTTAGGTGGAGTTTATGGATTAGCCTTTACTGATGAATACAGTGTGGTGAGCTCTGGTGAGGATGCTTGTGTTCGAGTGTGGAAATCGACCCCCCAATGATGGAGGCCAATAAAGAGATGTCTAGGTGGGATTAGAAGTTTGGTGAATGCTGTGCATTTTATTGGATTTTCCTTTTGTGAGGTCAGAATGGGGTGTGCAAACTGAAATCTACGGGTAGGAGGTGGGTGATTTACTGAACGGCATACCAGCATTTCTGGTGTATGCGTTATATGCCCAAAGGCTTTTTTGCTGCTTGGAATCAGCATTGTTTTCTTGTGTAAACAAGATGGTTGTCACATGGTCTTATTTAAATGATGGCATGATAGGGTTTGTATCATTGTGAGCATGTTAAAAATACAGTCTGTGGAACGTAGCTGTATCTGTGGCTATGGTAGACCTACAGTTTGAAGCAAAAGAAGTTATTGCATGGTTCATTGCAAGTAGAGAATCGGGAATGAATTTGCTTGGAGTGTTAGTAGATGTAGATCGGAAACCCTGCTGGTTTTTTCCCCACCCACTTGATGTTGGGGTTCGCCTTAAATTGTAATCATATGAGGTTGATGATGTTGTGCTCAACAACATAGTTATATCTTCCATTACGATTATGGAGGCGACTGTTCAATTTATAATGCATCTCTTTCTTGTATGATGGTTTTGTACAAGTTGCTTGACGTATTGTTGTGTTTCTGTAACTCTTCGTGCATTCCAAAGGTAAGGACCCTGCCTCTGAGTTTTTGGCATTGCTAGCTAGTAAGGCCTTGATTTAACGGTAAGCTGAAGAAGTCCACCAATTGCTAGGCCTTAGGTTTTTAGCCTCCACTTGTTGGCCAGACCCATTTTTCCCCATAAATTGTAAGGTTTTATTTTTGACTTTATGTTAGTTATTAGCAGAACACTGGCCTTATGTTCTGAATTGATAATTGGATTTGAGGATAATGCTTAAAAAAATATTTGAATTCTTTCAGAGAATTTAAATAAGTTTTAATTTTTTTATTATATTTAATTAAATTTTTTATTCACATAGGTTTTTAAAAGTAATAATTAATTAATTATCATTGATCAAAATGTTATTTGTTATTTTATGTTCATGTAATAATGATATGAAAGGTGAAAATATCACATTATAATGTTAAATGTTATATTAACATGTGATGTTACTGTTACGTGATATGTGATATAGAATAATAAGAGAATTTTGATTAATAAAAATTGAGGTTTATTTGATTTAAAATAAAAATATAAAAATTTGATTGAATGTGTTAAAAAAATAAGAGTTCATTTGAATTTACTAAATAGTGTAGAGGGTTTTTTAGGTATTATGTATTAGAGTTATATACATATATTATAGGCTCTTAATTTATGGAAGAAAAGTAAATGAATATGGATTCTAAAAGTTGCATGCATACATTCTTTTGATATATGTTTGCCTAAACTGACTTGAGAAGGTCAAAAAACACAGGAAAAAGATAAGCAATTTATGGCAAGAAAAGGTAAAATGGCAAGGTTATTCACATGAAAGCATGCTTTCTTACATAAAGTGAAAGAATAGAAATTAAACAAAACCTAGTTAAACAAAAGGGGAAACAATTTTCTTCCTTAACATTAAATATTGGAGAAAATTCTTATACAAATGTTGCACTACGAGTACCAAAGAGTAATTCAAGCTATACAAATTTATAGCTAACAAAGCATGAAGAAGCATGTGAAATAAGCAAAATTCGACCAATATGGCAAAGGAAGTTACATGAAAGCTTTATAAAGAGAAATCATCTCAAAGGCGACTTAGTAAGTTCAAAGGTGTAAAGTTGAATATTTAAATGACACTTTTTTTATATTGAAATTAAGGAAATGAGGCATTTTTTATTGAAGTTAAAGAAGAAAGAAAATTCATAAGTAAATATTATAAATTGAAAAAAAATAATTAATTTTTTATATAGGAAAAAAAATAACAGTTGGAGACCATTAAATACATCTTATCTTCAATTGATTGGGAATAGAAGAAACAGTTAGGAAATAATAGAATTATGGGAATTGTGAAGTGATAAAAAATTGAAATTATCAAGAAAGTGAGAGAATATGTTATGTCATTAATTATTTTGACTTTTACATATTTTTAATGAGAAATGAGATAAAAGTGAAAGAAAATAAATATTTATTAAAGATGAGAGAATAGGAAGATATTTTATTAATTATCTTAATTTTTGTA
>NW_018397265.1:5568440-5575483 GCF_002168275.2 Theobroma umbraticum
ATAATTAATTATATTATTATTATAAAATTATGAGGTCTATGAAAATTTGAGACATAAAGTGCTTGCTTTGGTCATGGGCGACTCAATATCTTTAAAGGCCTAAAGCGTTTAAATATTTAAATGAGGTCTTTTTTATTAAAATTAAAAAAATTACCGTTAATTGGAGATCATTAAAGACATATTACGTTCACTGAAAATACAAAAAATAATTAGGAATTATCAGCATTATGAGAATTGGGAAACGATAAAACATAGAGATTTATTAAGCACATAATTGAGAAAGTGAGAAAATATGTAATTTTATTAATTAGTTTGACTTTTACATAAGTGAGAAAGTGAGATAAATAATTGAGAATTAACAGGAGGTAAGAAGTGAGAGAAAGTAAATATTTAATAGACACTTAATTTTAAAAATATTTCATTAATTATTTTAATTTTTAGATAGTTTTAATAGAATTAATTATATTCTATAAAATTAGGAGACCTATAAAATTATGGGGCATAAAGCAAGGGATTTGGTGGCTTTATGCTAAAGCTGGCCCTGGCTTTGGTGATCTTACCCTAAAGCCGGTCGACCATCCTCTTAGAGCAATCGAATCCCTTCATTTATAAGTCATTTCCCTTTCCCAGTAGTTCAATCCCTTCCACTATAAATCATTTTCCTCTCTAAGTAATCCAATATTTGTTTCTCCATAAGCTATTTATCTCTCCAAACAATCCAATCTTTGATAAACTAGCGAAGAACCTTTCTAAATGAAACAAACTGATCAATATACAAACAATCTTATTTGTCCTTTTATAAGCCATTTTACGCTCCAAGCAATCAAATTTCTTCCTTATTTTTTCATAAGCAATTAAAAGAGTTTAGAATCCTAATGAAAACAATAAGAGTAGTGCCATTTTCCTCCCCAACAATAGAAAGAAAATGAAAAGTCTTAGTGTAAACAACAAAGGAGGAACCCCTTACGATTTCTTTTCTCCCAATCAGCACTCTGGGGATAAGTTGTGTTCTCATAAGGAGTTAAACTGTTTATTTTATCTAATAAAATTTTAAAAATATCTCAAATGTGAAAAAATAAGTTAAAGAATTGAAGGTATTTTGATAATTTTATTAAGTGAAATTAATGCTATAATCTCATATGAGAATAGAATTTATCCATTAGATAAAAAGAAATCATAGATTATCATGTGGAAAAGTTGAAACTACAATGAATCCAAGCGGAGTTTACCCTTATTTCTATTAATGAGTAAATTGCCTCTTTCACTCTAAAAAGTTTGAGTCTCATGCATTTTGATCCTCACCATTTTAAAAGTCACTTGTGAATTCATATATTTTTGACACAGTGATGAAACAATCCTTTTGTTAATATTTTCATTTAATCTGGTGTGAAGGACTAGTTGCTAACATGTTTGGTCCATGACAAACACGCGTTAACTCATATGTTCAAGGTATAATATTTAAAAAACTTCTTAAACAATTCAAAAAAACTCAAATAAATCTTTATACTTTTATTACGTTCAATCAAGCCATTATATTTTTATTTTGAGCCAAATAAGTGTTTATATTTTTATTTTAAGTCAAATAAACCCTTACAATTAACTTAGTCAAAATGCTATTTGTCATCCTATGCCACATGAGTTGACGTGGTTTGTTAACATGTTATAATTGATAATGATGTGACATGCTAATATGCTAACATATTATAATTGATGATGACGTAACATGATAATATGAATATGTAACATTTTTCATTTTTTTTGAAAAGCAAGAAAGGATTCATTCCACAAAAGCTTTACAAAAGACTACCACATTGGTAGTTAGACAGCCCTTACTAATAACAAAAATTCGATATGGCTTTTGGAAAAAACAAGTAAGAACAAGCAGTTAGTTGCCTATGGGATTAAATCCATTACCTGCCCAAAAAAAGATAACTCCTTATCAAAAATAACAACATAGCAACGAAGAAAAGAAATGCAGCAACAAAAATAGCAAAACAACCCAATTGTATCAAACAAACCAAAAAAAGCAAAGGACAACACAACAAAGGTTTGACCATGACAAAGAATTTTAGGAATTATAGGATGAATATTAGCAATCCAAGCAAAACATAAGCAATAAACCATAGAACATCTTTTTCACATTAGGAGCAAGATCATTAGAAGAAGCAAAAAATAGATCTTACTCAATGTCAATTGCCAACCCTTGTTCAAAATCATCACAAGTCTCCAGCATATTTGGAAACCTTTTAGTACACCCTTTAGCAAATTTATCAGTTGCTCTATTACCTTCCTTAAGCATGAAATAGATTAGCAAATCTCCAACCATGTGTTTAAGACTCTCAATGTGCAAGATCCATTATCTAACTCTCTGTAGGCATCATTTGGATTTTTTTATCCACTTCACAACATTCAAAGAATCGCTTTCAATGACAAGTGGGTAGTTTTCAAGCCAAGCAAAGGAGACAAAGATGATAAAGGCATCTCAAATGGGGAGGGTTTCGACAAGACTCGAGCCCTTAATGCTAATGTTTTTAGAAAACCTGGCCAGCACCACTCCATTCTCACTCCTTAGAATGCTTCCGCAACTTGCATCCTCTGGGCTACAATTGATAGCCCCATCAACAATGAATTTGAGTTTCCTCCTTTATGGACATTTCTATTTAGTGGCTACTCTCCTCTTATTTCCTGCATTTTGGATAATCGGACAATTTGGTTGTCTATACACATCCAAAATCAACCCATGTTGGTTAGGCCAGTTAGCATTTACCCATGTTGCGATTCTCAATTGTAGGAGGTCCCAAACTTGTTTACTATTCCAAGTTGAATTTTGGAAAACCATATCATTATGGAAGAGCTAAATGGTCCATGGGATGGTGAATGAAGTTAGACCCTATATTCTTTTACCTCCAATAATTGGGCTTGTTGCATTCCATACCACCTTTAGCTCTTTTATACCTCTTGGCATAACCTAAGTTAATCCTCAGCTTCGACACCATGAGTACCAAATGATCCAAACTTTATCGCAATTAACAAAGAGATGGTCAACCATTTTGATATAGCTTTTGCCAAAGCTACATAAGGCATTTTTATACTTAATAAACCCCTTCTCAATAACTAGGCCTTAACCTTAATCCTTCCATACATGAGCTGCAGCATGAATGCTTCCTCCTTGTGGGGGCTATGCCACCTCATAGCCATTTCCACATGATAGCTTCATTCCTTGGTTTTTCCGTACTCATCACATTTTTGTAGTAAGCTTTGGGAGTATATGTCCCACAAGGTGAAACTTTCCGCACAAGTTCATCTTTCATTTCCTTATGAAAGTGGAATTCTTCAATAACTCTTAAGAAATTGGTGTGCTAACCCATCTCCCATCCCAAGGATGTCTCCTAAGCTCAACCCTCCACACTTATTTTTCCACTTCCTAAAGCCCAAAGTCTTTTATTTTTCCTTCTTTGTTGGAGGTAAGGGCAAAAATCTGAGGGAAAGAGTCTTTAAGTTTCAATCTTTCAATCCATTCATCCACCCAAAATTTATTTCTTTCACCATTTCCAACAACATAGGTAAGGTTGGGAACCACATGGTTGAAATGAAGATTAGAAAAGGATAACGGGGAGATTATATTCTTACACATGGGGGATGATCTTCTGCTGTTAATGTTTGAGATAAAACATTCCAAATTCATAGCATTCTTATCAATCAACACATTTATCCACAATAAAGACCTTTCGGCTCCAAATCTCCATAACCATTTGTTCAACACAACCTTGTTTTTAATATCTAAGTCAACAAATTCAATTCCTTCATTTTCCTTATAATTACAAATTTTTTCCAACCCCACAGTGTATTTTCCTTTTCTGCTCACTCTCTTTCCAAAGAAACCTTCTTATGATTTTTCTCAAGTTCATCTTTAACTCTTCTAGACATAGGAAATAAAGACAAAAAATTGGGGAAGGTGAGAGAGGATAGACCCTAACAAGGTGATACATCTACCAAGGGAGAGAAGCTTAGATTGACAAGTAACAAGTTTTGTTTCGTAGCATTGAACAACAAGCCTCCACATTCAAATGTTGTTTTGGGCAACCCTTAATGGAAAGTCAAGATAGGTAAATAGGAAGATTTTCAACCTTGCAACCAATTTCATCTATCCATATCTCTAAATCTGATTCTTCCACTTTGATGCTAATGAGGAAACTTTTGTTAAAGTTAATCTTCACCCTAAAATCCTTTGAAATTATTTTAGGCCTTAAGATTAACTTTGACAAAAGTTCCCTCATCGACATCAAAATAGATGACATAATAATCTTCTTTCAATTTTTTTAGATTCTTCATTTTAGAGATTAGTGTGATAAATTATTTATAAATCCCTCTGCCCAGTGTACCCGTTTGAAAGAATTTTTAACAAATTCAATAACTTTGACTCCCACCACATTCCATTGCTCTTTAATAAAACTCATGTTATAGCCATTTGGGTCAGAGGCTTTGTTTCCTTTGTAACCACTGATTGTGTCTTAGATTTCTTAATTTGTAACTAGTCTTTCAAGCCAAGAACTAAATCGCTCCCCTAATTTTTTTAATATTGCAGTCAAGATCTGTAATTTCCAAGACTCCAATTTTTTTTATATAGCTCCTCGAAGGGGTTAACAATCGTTCTTTTCATATCTTACGGACCTTCAATAAAACTACCTGAAACTTTAATTCTATGGATGAAATTGCGTCTTTTGCAGGCTGATCTTATCCTATGAAAGTACTTGGTGTTTTTGTCCTCTTAGTTAACCCATTTCACTCGTAATTTTGCCTTCATTATCTTTCTTTGACTCTGTACAAGCTCCATAATTCAAATTTCAGGGACGTCACTCTTTCTCTGAAATTTTGCTCAACATTTTTGTCTTTTAGACCACTATTGACTTCATTGAGCTCCTCTTCCAGTAATCTTATTCTGTTTGAAATATTACCATATTTCTTTCTACCAGATCTTTATCTTTGGTTTGAGACTTTTAAAGACTTCCCATAGATCTTTTTGACCTGAGTTACCATTATGTTCAGTAACCCAATGTCTCTTAACCAATTCTTGGAAATTAATTTACTCTAACTAGCGATCAAACATTTTGAAAGGCTTGGATCCCTAATTTTTTATCATCTGTCCCAATTTGATAAGACTTTAGTCTGATGGAAAGCAAGAAAGAGTTCTCTGAAATAGGTTATGGTGGCAATCAAGCACGCCTAGATCAAGCAGAAAGTGGTCAAGCTTGCTAAAGGAGCCTTCTTCCTAATGGTTACAATAGGTGAAATTGGCACCAATTAGAGGGAGGTCTACAAGTCCTATTTCATTGATAAAGTCATCAAAATTGACAGTCGATCTCGTAATGTTGTTGCCCTTAATTATTTCCGTTGCACATCTAACCGTGATGAAATCTCCACCAACAATCCACCACACATCGAATTTTCTTAATTGATCAATTAATTCCCACAAATTTTTCTTGTGTCCCTCGTCATTTGGGGCATAAATGTTGACGAACTTACATTTTTTGTCAATTCCTTAGACTTTACCGACCATTAGAAGATAGTTTTTATTAGTGAAGATTTCCTCTAGCTTAAAAAATTATTCCTCCAGATACTTATGACACCCCTCAATCTTTCCTCTGCTTCCACTGCTAATCCAAAGATGCTATCTTGGCTCCAAACTTTTTCATAAAAATTAGGCCTCTCCTATTGTAGCTTGGTTTCCTAGATAAAAATCAAGTCTAATTTTTCCTACTCAATCAATCTTCTAAGAGCTTTTTTTTTTTCATAGTGACTCAATTCATGAATGTTCCAAGTTTAAATGATCATCTTCAATTGAAGGCAGATTCACAAGAGAAAAGAGAGAACTCATTGAGGAAAGATTACTTATGAATGATGGTGCTCCAAGCCGTCACTCTTTTGCCTTTGTTTTGTCTTTTCATGATTTTGCTTCAATTTCTTGGAATTTGTCCATGATTGTATTTTTATCATCATGGAAGCAGATGCCCAATAGATTGCTAGTATCCCACATCTTGGCAGCTTTATGAAGGATTGCCACATTCCTTTTTGCAATGTTGCTGTCTGAAATAAAGAGTTCTTTTTTCCTCTTGGTTGCAAGGTCACCACCTTTTGCCATACAATCCTAAACCTTTTGGCTTCTACTTTCGTCACCATCTTCTATTAAATGGTTAACCACTTCAATGGGCAATGGTCCAAAATTTGATCCTTCCCAGATGTCAATTTCAAGTTGGCAAGATTGAGCCTTTATCTCACATCTTCATTCCATTAAATTAATGCTAATTCCTGGAGAGGAATCTTCGTTTCCTTTATCTCTATATCCTATCTTCCTCATCTTTGGTAGTGTATTTGCTATGTTTAACATAACGGTGGCGTTTAGTACTTTACAATGCAATGTAATTGCAAGTAATATGATTGCAAGCAATGTGATTGCAGAGAAAATAACATTACAGTGTTTGGTATACAAGTAAAATAATAATTAAAATACAGAGAAGATAATATTGCAGCGTTTGATTTACAAGTACTTTGCTAGGAATGTAATATTAATTTTCAAAATTACCCTTAATTATTAAAATACAAGTTTAATATATTTATATTTTTTATTATTAATTTTTATATAATATCATCTCTTAAATATATTTTTAATGTCATATATTTTATTTTTATTTATTATAATAATCTTTTATATTTTATTTTTAATATATTTATATTTTTATTATTAATTTTTATATAATATCATCTCTTAAATATATTTTTAATGTCATATATTTTATTTTCATTTATTATTATAATCTTATATATTTTATTTTCATTTCTTTAATATATTTTTTATATTATATATTTTATTTTAATTTGTTTTACCTATACTATATAAATTTTAATTTTTTATATTTTATTTTATTTTAATTTCTTATTCTTATATTATATATTTTATTTTAATTTTTTTTATTTTAATTATAACATTATAAAATAGTTTAATAAGGTAATAAAGTTGAAAGGTAAAATTATCTTTAAGAACATTA
>NW_018397265.1:5575493-5575865 GCF_002168275.2 Theobroma umbraticum
TATAATGTGATTGCATTAGTTTTGGACTACAATCACATTACATCCCTTGGCTGTAATGTGATTGCATTGTAATCTTATATTACAGTGGTCTGTTGCAAAACAAACACTGTAATATAATTTAATTAGACACATTGCAGAAAATATGCTCTCACTTCCCTCATACCAAACGTTACCAACATTCTATGAGGTTAACTTTCTAGGACTTTTATATCACTATTATTTATAAGAACTAAAAGAGTTTAATATAGAATCAGACATTATTTGGTTCACCTTTACGGTCTTTTCTTTATGGGTGGCTGTTCTTTTCGCCATTATTTAGCTTGGATTCACTAAGCCCAAACACCTTTAGTTCCTTTAACATGTGAAACCAAC
>NW_018397265.1:5575875-5583215 GCF_002168275.2 Theobroma umbraticum
ACTTTGCAAGATCCCTGTTGATTGGGCCTTCGTTTCCAAGATTCTCTTCTTTCTTTCACTTTTGTCCATCTTACCCAATTTGCTAGGATTTAGCCTAATAGTTTGAGCTTCATGCTTTTCCCTTTTGTCAAAGTGAAACCCTTCATTTTTAAATTTTCCATACACCTTTGAGCTCTGCATTTGAGAGATTATCACTACATGTACCTCAAGCTCTATGCGTGCTTGACACTTCTGAGACGCTTACACTCCGTGTCCTATTAAGCCTCAATTCGCTTTCCCACTTGGCATGTCACCCAACTCATTTGGTTTGTCAAACATTTTCCCTACCATGTCAATAATAAAGCACAACGTCATCCTTGTGTGATTCTTCGACTGTGAACTACGGCATTTCGATAAGGCTTTAGATGGCTTTATGAATCTACTACAACCTATCCAGTCTCAATCAAGATTTCCCTTTAGGTGTTCCTTTGACCCTACAATTTTTACCCTAATTATATGTGACCCCCCATTGATTAAGATATAGTTCACGATTTTGATTCTGGATTTACTTTTTACCTCAACTAGCATCATCACCTAGTCAAGTTTTCTATTTTCCAATATGGCATTATCAAATTCGATGACATTACCCCAACTATTCCTAATAGCTTTGAAGACTGGAAGATGCCATATTTCCAATGGAAATTCCTCTAACTTGACCCAAACTTGGTATCTCTTTTTTTTTTTTTACAATCGTGGTAAAAGGTGATTTCGTCAAACCATACATCAAATATTTCATTGTACATTTCTAGTAGGCAGTTCATTTGTTTTGAATCTCCAAAAGTCAACACCATCAGTCCCTTTTTAATAAGCTTGACGATTACTCGGACTCTTTCAAGAAAGAAGGCTTTCTAAATGTCCTCATGTCTCATGGAGTTGAACCTCGGTCATTCAATGGCACTACACTTGAGCTAGGCTAATTCAACCTCTAGAATAGTCGCTTCGTTCATTGAGTCCCACGTTATAGTTGTTGTTTTAGTCTCCACAGCTCTTCCTCCCACTAGTGGGGCAGTTACAGCTCTATCCTGTTCTTGGGTTTTCATGAGTGCATCTTAAAAGGCTTTTTTTTTTTTTTGCTCCTTTGCCTTAACAAGCTTAGCATTAAAACCTCTTACTACTTTAGTGTTCCTTTGCCCTTTATATACAACTTTGATCGAAATAAGTCTGCCTCTTAATTTTTCACCCTGACAACCATTAATGGCTCTCTTTAGCTCTCATTCATACCTATATCTAATGAAGGCATACCTTACCAATTTATTAACAGTGAATCTAGGGAGGAAAATGTCAACCATGATGCTAAATTGGTTAAAGATATCTTTTAGTGTTTGCCAAGTTATCAGTGGGTCAAGATTACCCATGTAAGTTGAAAATAAACTATTCCTCCATCTTTCCATAACATTGAGAGTTTTGATCTTGTGTGGTTTTGTTGCATCATTTCTTCCTCTTAACTTACAAGGACAAGTCCTCTGCCTTCCTCCCCAGATTCAACGACGATTCATCATTTCTTCCCCTAATTTGTCATTTTTCACTTCCCTTTCCTTATATAACTTGGTAGGCCATTGATATGTGGCATATTTTACCATCCACATCAGCGCAATGTGGATATAATTGATTAATGATAATTAATTAATTATTAATTATAAAAGTTTATTTAACTCGAAATAAAATTATAATGATTTAATTGAATGTAATAAAAAAATAAAAACTTATTTATATTTTCTTAAATAGTTCAAGAGTGTTTTGTTAGTATTGTGCCTATATATAAAACCTTAGTTGTGTGGATTTTTTTTCATTCTCTTTTCTTTTTTTCCTCTTTCCTCTCTCTGCCTTTCGCTTTGTCTTCATTATCTCTTCCTTATCGACCAAGGGCTAGTCGGTGATGGAAGATGACCAAATTTAGCCTAGCCAATGTTGCAATGGTGGCTAAAGCCAAATTGACCCAGTTGCTGGGGATTTGGGGGCAGCATGCATGGTGTTAATGGATGATAGGAATTATATGACAAGAGAAATCCGGTTTCTAGCCAAGGAGAATATTTTAGACAATGTTATTTTCCGAATAACAACAACTAATAGGCTAAGTGTAAAATTGTACTTGTCAAAAAAGGCAGTTTGCCCTAACATGATCTCAACTCAGGACCTCACAAAAATTTAAGACAGACTGTTCATTACATGGCACCAAATTTCTTCTTTGGTTCCCACCAATTCAAGGAAATTTTCTTTCAATTTGATCTCATATTATCTCCATGGACAATCCTTTTTTAATATGTATATATTTTAGTTTATATAATAATAAATTTTATCCCACTAATATTTATTATCACGCGCCTTGTGCAGAAATATTTATTTTTAGATAATAATTATATATAAATACAAACATATATTGTTAAAGTTTAAACTTATTTATCTAAAAATAAAAGATAATTATATAGACAAAACAATTAATATTTAAATTATACATTTGAAATTTTGTAATACTAGTTCATAAATTATTCAATATTATTAGAATTAAAAAAAATTAAAGAAAGCCGTTCAATGCAATTAGTATTTAATTTCAGGTGATCATCAGCCAAAACAATTCTTTGAACGTTGCCTGCTTAGCAAGTAGGAGAAACAAAAAAGTATTACTTCAAGAGCCACATTAATCTTTACATTTAAAATATATATTATTCATGAATAATAGTCATTATTTTCGTCTCTCTATTTATATATTTAGACAATTTTTCAAAAAAAAGTAAACAAAAATTTCATTAAGAGAAAGATTTACAAAATTTATCTTGCAAAACGATAGTGGTGCAAGACTGCATAAAAAGAAACATAAAACTCTTTTTTTTTTTTTTTTTTGCTTAATCTATGTATAAAAACAAAATCAAATCAGTCCAGTTACAATGAGATCAGACAACAACTGAAACCGATCCCTGTTCCTTGGGCTAATCAATTTAAACTCTTGCAGTCACACAAGGTTGAATGATGGGATCTTATAAATGGGTTAATTGTTGTTACTTGAGACAAGGCTCAAACGAGTTGGCATGTATTAGATGACTTTTACCTTCTTTTAAAGAAGAAAAGTAATTGAAACCTTATATTTCAATCTTTCTAAAATCACTAATAAATATGAAATTTTAATTAATTACAGGTTTTGCTGATGGTAAACCTGTTTATATTTCTTAATATATTTTCCTTACGTTAATTTCATGATTAATATATACTGTCTTGTTGGGGATCAAACTTGCTATTAATCCAATTTTAGCAACCTGATCAATCCATCTTTTATCTTTGCTAATCGTTTCCTGCACCAACGAAGCCAAACAGTAGGATGGTAATTGGTAAATGTATGAACCATTACACGTTATCGATAGAGTTAATTATGCAGTGAATTAATATTTGTTCGACAATAATTTGCAGTCATATATCCAATTAGGTCACTTTCTCTGACAATGCATTGTGTTTGCTCATCATCCTTTGAATTGAATTGAAGAATCTTATTATTAAGTATACCACGGCGAAGATTTGCTCGAGTTGTTATTTTGCATATTGAGCTGCGTATAAACCTTGCTAACTTCACCTGGTGTATTTGAGTAACAAAAATCCCACCCCTCCTTTACATGCTCCAAATTGTATGTATTTTTTGCCCAGCTCTATAGCTTTGGAATAAAAGAATAGTACATAATTAAATAGATAAATAAATAAATACTAGTTAGGTTAATTACTCACTAGTCCCCTAACTTTTGCTAATCACAATTCTACCCCTCAACTTTTTTATTTCTTTTCAGTTAAATCCTTCAACCATTCTGTGACTCCAATTATCCTCTGTTACTCTTCCTTTACTCGTGCACAAGTAAAATATCTAATTTACATTCCACCAAAGAATCATGAAAATATTTAAATATATGCATATTGTTTTAAATTCTATTTAGTAAAGATACGTTGAGCCTCAACATATTAAAATTTTTCTTATTCTCTCCCATTTTGACTAAATTTACTTCTACAAAACCGACCAATAATAATTTAATATTTTATTTAGTTATTATTAATAAAATAATATTATTTTATTATAAAATTATTAATTTAATCTTACGTCAACTTATTCATTTAGGCTTGATGTTTCTTATTGATAATAGCCACAATTCATTTTTGTTGGCAAAATCTGTCCATTAAATTAACATATCGAGGGATGAGTTGTTATAAATGACATGTATTAATTTTTTTTAACATAATATGTAATAATATTTTTTTCAACACGTGCAATTAAATTGAAGATATTTTATTCAAGATAATTTTGTTTAAAATTTTTGTTTATTAAAAATTATTAAAATTAAAAAGAAAGTTATTTTTTTAAAATACTTTATTTTTAAGGGCTAAAGCAAAAAATCATCCCCTTAATATTTATGAAGCCTGAATTCAATGGTTAAGCGCCTGTAGCTTTAAAATAGGTTTGCCATTCTTTTGAATGATAGGTGGTCCTAACCAAGGTACCACCATTTATTCTATTTCCTTTAATTATCTTTGTTTTTTTATTCTAGTTTCGTTATCTCCTTTTATATATATATATATATATATATATATATATATATTGCAAACTTTTCTTAAATTTTTCAACACTTTTGACGAAATCTAAGAAAGTTCCCTCACCTCAAAAGCATGCAAAAGAAGAATTTATTTCTTTAAATAGATTCTATCGTTAGATTATCTTAACATCTTTTGAAAAAAAAATTCAGATTAAATCCTCTTCTCTTTCTTATTTCTGTTTCATACCCATTTTAGATCTTTATTATTTTTCATTTTATTTTAAAAAAAATAAATAAATAACTTTTGATATCAAAATTTTTTGTTTAAATCCTTCAATACTTTTGGTAAAATTTAAGAAAATTTTCTCACGTAGGACTTTCTAGAAAATTGTTACTTAAAGGTCTCATAAAATTCCATCATTGAAGAATTTTTATTTATTTATATAATTAATATTAAATGCATATGCAAACAAATAAATTCATGATGAAATTTTTAATTTAATAAATATTTTCATTACTATATAGTTTTTACATGTTTTAGTAATTATTTAAAAAATAATATTATTCTTAAATATACTTTTGGAGATTTCTCTAACACTTTTGATAAGGTCCCATAATTATTTTTTTCCTAGGAAAATTTAATAAATTGTCAGTTGCAACTTTTCCGAAAAATTCATTTGTCAAAAAAAAACTATTCTAAATAATTATGATTTTTATTATGCAATTTAACTAACTAAAACTTTTTAGATAGTATTTTTTAAAATAATTTAATAAGTTTAAATGTATGCATAATATAGAAATAAAATAGTAAAAATTAAATAACCAAAATAAAATTAGGTCTAAACACAGCTCAAGTGGGTTTGGAACCCAAATCATCCTCCCCTTCCTCATACCTAAGCTGTCCTTTCAAGGTTTCAGCCCATGTGTCTTCTCCTTTTGGGTTGGAGTAACCTTTTATTTAGACATTTTTTTCTCTCGTTCGACTTCAAGTACGATCTTTTTGATTGGATAAGCATTGATCAAGTTAGGTAGATCATTTCCGTCCACTTCGCAAATTAATTTACCACTTTCTTCACCACAAATGGGCCCTCCTAATTTGATATTTATTTTCTACTAGGATGCTGCTGAATAGGAAGAATCTTTTTTAAAGGTTAATTATCATTCCCGAAGGCATCGTGGATAAACTTTCTTGTTAGTATGTTCGCATCATTCTTCTTTAACACAACTGGTCATGACAAAGTGCAACAAGCCTTCTCTCTTCAACCGTTCATAACGACAACGGATCAAATCAAACTTCCTCCCATTTAGCCTTCCTCAAGACTCTTACAAAAGGGATTTCCACTTCTATTCCATGTACTAGTGAAAATGGAGGGGATACTGTGGACATGCAAATTGACACTCGATATGCATGCTATGCAAAAAGGCAACATCTCGTGTCAATTTTTGTACACATGTTTCAATGATATGGTGCTAAATATATTGTTTTTTTATCTTAAATTATGCACAAACTTTAATCGTTATTTTATTAATAACTACCAAAATGAATCGATATGCATTGGAAGATTTCAAAGTAAGTCCAATTACATCCATTCCCCCACTTAGGCGTTAGAACATGTAAAAGAGCATGTAGTGCATGAATCTTATCTTCACATATCTTACAATTTATGACATTTTCTAGCAAAATTAACACAGTTGTTTTCCATTGTCAACCAATAAAAACTTAATTGTCGTTGGCATAGCCATCATTATGTGATCCACAAATTCCTTCATCAAATTTCTCGGCTATTCTATTAGCTTCAACGGCTTTTACACACCTTAAAGCACTTGATCTCCACCTTTTTTCTAAAAAACTACCTCATCCCTCTGATTATTCTTTTGTTGTTCTTCGAAACTTGTTCTGGATATTGCTTATATTTTATGTATATCAAGATATCATGGTAACATAACTTTTCATCTATTTCCTCCTCAACAGTTGAATAGTGTGTCGGTGACTCCCATGGGTTCATTTTGACCGGCTGGATGTCAAAATGGGTTTACCTAATTTGACCATTACATCCACGGTAGCTAAAGTGTTACGGTGATGGCTAATTCGATGGTGCCAGCGACGGTTTATTTGGTGGGGATAATGGTGGTTTAGGCCCACAGATAAGACCCAAAGATAGATCAAAATGCGAATCTATTTGGGTCCAAATAAATTAAAAGATGTGATCTAAATTAATAAGTAAAAAAATTAACTGGGTTAAATGTTCTGTTACCCTCACTTATCCACCAATAAGCTAAACTGAATCTAAATATATCCATAACTGATTGAACTAAAACTTTAATCAAACTGATTGAACACCATTAATCATAATTGGGTGTTTCTAAATTTGACAAATGGGTGTGAATCAGTTGATACTATACACCCATCATCCCACAATATCAAAAGCATAAACGCTCCTAAAACCACAATCGGAGCAACAATAACCATCTCATCTTCCCAAAGACACTATTACATCAAAGTCATCTGTAATGCAATATCTAGAGCAACACTTTGAAACACTTATCTCCCTCTCGGCGACTATCTCAACTCAACTCAACCCTCTCCGTGCTGCCACTGGATTTGGTACACCAGAATTGAATGTCCTGTCATCGTACCTGCCACATTAAATATTGTTCATACGTTTGCCCCGGTTCTGCTAGGAGTTCATGAAAATTAGTGCAATCCCTTGAGCATACGACAAACAAACAATACCTAAAACAAAGCAGTCCCATTTCCTGCTTAATCCTCTATTACCATAGCAGGAAAAAAAAAAAAAA
>NW_018397265.1:5583315-5606670 GCF_002168275.2 Theobroma umbraticum
GTTTTTGGCTGTGTCAAAAAACCCCAGAATGACATAGTTTTGGAAAGAAAAGAAAAAATGAGAAATAAAAAGATAGAAGAAAAGAAGACAAGAAACACAAGCAAGTGACCTTGGTGTGCTTGCTAGAAATCCTTAGTTCAAACCTTAGCAAGCGCATATTCTTTTAGAGAAAAGACTGAAGAGAATAAGATAGTGATGTGGCATTACCACATCAGCACATCAAGCTGGCATGGTAGTGTCACATCAACATTCCAAACCCACCTCATATGTGACATCAGCTTCTAGTGCTACGTTAGTGTTGACATTAATACCATAACGATCAATTTGGATGAAGAATGTTTGAGAGACTAAATTGAACAATTCTTAAAACCAATGAACTAAATTATCGCGATTTTGAGTAAAGTGACTAAATTGAAGAAAATGCCTAAGTATGGGGACTAAATGGGTACTTTAACCAATTATTTGTCCAAAGACTTACAAGACAAACACAAAAGAAAAGAGATCGATTGAGTGAATAAAGAGTTGAAAGAATAACACGAAGGGAGTAGAGAAAGGCACCAAAGTAAGGTAAAAAAGTAACATACCGACGATCAAGTCCTCATCTCAAAGTGGCTTCTTTCTAGGCTTTTAAGTTGGAAGTTTTTTACTTTGTTTTTTCACTAGCTTTATTTTTCATTTATTAAAATATTTATTTTTGCTATTATGGATGCATAAAGGTATATGGTATCATCAGATGTTAAAATAGGTATTTTTCTATAAGAACTTTAATTATTCCATGAGTTACAATAAGATAAAAAGAGTTAGGAAGTACATTATTAAGATGATCTACTAAATTTAATGCTTTTAAAAAGTTCAAGATAAAAAGAAAGAATATAGTCAGTTTATCAATGTAAGAGATCTTAAAGTTGTCATCAAGAAAGAGCATTAGTGTTTCTTTTGAAAAAAAAAAGAAATAAGAACAAGATTGTCTCAAATAAAAGACATGGCTAAAGAAGTGTGAACGTGAAGAGATTCATAAGCAAAAGGTAGAAATCGATTTTATAGGAATAGTTTCTTTAAACTTAGTTTCAATTTCTTAGTTAGATATAGTCGGTTAAGTCTTAAAATAAGGGATTCAATTATTAAGATAATTAATAATTCAAAAGCCATATACTTGTGTTCTTTGACTTGTGAATTAGGTATATTGTGTTTAACTCTTACTAATATTTATGCCACCTTATATAAGAGTTTCTAAAAGAACTTGTATAAAGGAAACATCTTCCTTATTGTGGCATAAAAAACTTAGCTACATTTCTAAAGAAATGATAGAAAGGTTGTTAAAGGATAATATCTTACATATTTTTATTTCTGATAACTTTGAGACATGTGTTGACTATTATAAAGGTAAGATGACCAAGGTAAAGGAAAAGAGATCAACTTGAAGTTTTGATTTATTAGAACTCATTTACATTGACATAAATGGATCATACACACGTACTTGTAATCATGGATATTTTGTGACATTTATTGATGATTTTTCTCGATGTGGTTATATGTTTTTATTTAAAGAAAAGTCTAAAATTTTTGGCAAATTTAAGATCTTTAAGACTAAAGTTCAAAAAAACCATTAAATTTGTCAAGTTTATAAAGGTTATGAGTATTATGGTTGACATGATGCAACAAGGCATCAAAAAGGTCTATTTGCTAGATATTTAGAAAGTTGTGAAATAATGTCCAAATACATTATGTTTGTAGTCTTGAACAAAATGGTGTGACTAAAAGGTGAAATTGCATCCTAAAAGATACGAAAAACTATGTTGAATAGGACTAATTTGCTAGAATTTTTGTAGAGAAATGCAATCAAAACATATTTATATATTTTAAATAGAATCTTTACCAAATCAATATACCTAAAATTTTTTTAGCTTTAAACCTAATGGAAACCAAGTCTAAATGACTTACATGTTCAATAATGTCCATTAAAAGTGCACTTTTATAATCCATTACAATTAAGATACATCATTCCACTCATTGTCATTTCATTGGGAACCTAGATCATTACATGAGTTATAAATTTTATTGCTCAAGTCGAGGTGCTAAATTGTTAAAACAAAAACAATTGAGTTTTTAAAGTTACAAATGATCAATATTAGTCATGTTAGAGATGAAGGAAAGCTTACTCAAACTTAAGTATTCTTATACCTATACAAAAGGACAATATGGCACATACACCAATTGGGAAACAAAAACAAATTTAACTAGCTCCTAATGAGGTCTCTCAACATTATAATGTTGTTGAACAAGTACCACAAACAAGATCCACAAGAATTAGGAAGCATGATTTTTCCTTAGACATTTATGAATTCTATCTTAATGATGTTGATTTTGATATTGGTCATGTAGTTGATCTAAGAACCTTTTTAGAAGTTGTTTCTACTGCTAAATGAGATTTTGTGGTGAGATACAATAAAGTATAAGATTCAATTTATGTTATACAATGGTGTGTGGGAGCTTGTTAAGCTAATTAAGATTGCAAACCCATTGATTGTGAATGACTATACATGACCAAGAAAGATTCCAAAAAGTTGATTAAGAGGTTTAAAATCAAATTGATTACCAAAGGTTTTACTCAAAAAAAAAGTATTAATTATAATGAAACTTTTTTTTGTTGAATCCTAAAAGGATATTGTTTAAAGTGGTTATGGCACTGATACCTCAGTATAGTTTAAAACTATGCCATATGGATGTTAAGACTATTTTTCAAAATGAGAATCTTGTTGAAAAGGTCTATATGTTGTAATATGAAGGATTTAAAATGATGGTAAAGATGATCTTATATGTAGACTGAAAAGTCTATTTATAAGTTTTAACAAGTTTTTCACTAGTAGTATCTCAAAACTTGATAAAGTAATCACCTTTTTTAGTTTTGTTGAGAAGAAGGTAGAGTAAATCATATATCTTAAAATCAATGGGAGCAAGTTTATCCTTCTTATTGTGGATGTTGATGATATCTTGCTTGCTAGTTATGTCTAAGCAGTTTAACATAAAAGATCTTGGGGGAGTATCATATGTATTAGGGATTAAAATCTATGAAGATAGATTTTGTCACTTGTTGGACTCTCTTAGTATATATACATTGATAGAATATTAAATATATTTTCTATGATTAATTTCAAAGGTGGAGATATGTACCAATTGTTAAGTTGATAAATTTAACCTTGCACAATATCCTAAAATGATGTTAAGTGAGAATATATGAAAACGATGTCATATGCTAACGCAATAAAAAACCTAATGTATACTCAAATGTGCATGAGACTTATGATTGCTTATGTAATAGGTCTTTAGGAAAGCATTTATCTAATCTCGATAATGACCATTAAGAAATTGCAAAGAATGTGACGAGATATTTGAATAAGGATTATATGCTAATTTACTAAAAGGTTGAAGATTTTCAACTTGCGAGTTATACAAATTTTGACTTTGTCAACTCTTCAAAGGATAAAAAGTTCTCATTATGATAAAATTTTAATCTTGGCAATTGGTGCAATATCTTGGAAAAGTATAAAGCAAACTTGTGATCTCATTCATTATGCAAGCACAATTTATAACTTGCAATGAAGTAATTACACAAGCTATCTAGTTGAGAAATCTCATTAAAAAATTGTTTATGGTTGTATTGTAATAACGTTACAGTAATTTTATTAACTAATAACAATAAAGGTATCATAAAGGTTAAGCGTATAGAGATAAAATATTTGAAAGTTAAATAACTTATAAAAAAATGTGACATTGCAGTAAAGCATATTAGAATTAATGACAAGATAGTTGATCCTTTAATCAAGGGATTGTGCCCTATAAATTTCAAGAAACATATTTTGACATGAGAATTACAAAATCTTTTGATGTACTTGGTTAGACAAAGGATTTGACATTATTTTATACTTGGTGTGTAATTTGTGAAATTTTAAGACTAATTGGTATTTTCTAGGGATTATAAGGATTCTAAATTCTAAGTTTTAAGTAAATGGCTAATTAAAATTAATTCCTTAAGATTTGTTGCTTTCAGCCTTTAGTTAGATTGTTCCATTGAAGTATCTTGGTGTTCATCTTTATCTTTGAAGTTTGAAATTGTTTCTAAATTCTATTATTAAAGTGTATTCTATTCTTTATCATCAGTTCATTAGTCATCATGTTACCTTTGAGTAACAATGGAATCATATGCGTAATTTGGTCCTAACTAGTTTGCATTATACTAACTACTCTAGTATTGGAATCTATCCATTTCTATCGATTTGCTTTTAAGTTCAGATGAAAACTTGTCTAAGATACTTTTAGTATGTCTAAATGGTCCTAAAAGCTTATTCATCGATTCGTTCTCTTTATAGTGCTTTTATCATTTTCTCAAGTCTTGGTTAATTACAAATCCAAATAATGTGATTTCTCTTTAATTCTATTTAATGTTTTTCCCATGTATTAGCATCATTCATAGCTTTGTTTCTAAGTGAAAACGAAGTATTGGTGTAAGTAGCACAAATATCACCCCCACTTAAAACAAGATTTAGAATCACCGTCCAATTCTTATGTTGCAATAGAGAACTTATTATGTAAGTATAAAGGTCACAAAACTCATTGTTATTAAAGAACTTAGTTCAAAAATTTGAGTACAGAATAAACAAAAAATCAAAGCTTCTAACCTTACCTATGATAAACCTAGCCTTTACTTCCACTTTGTATCAACTCAATTAGGGATCAAAATTCAAGAGCTTACTTCTTTTTTGCTTAGTATCTCATGTAATCATGAATATTTAATGTTACACTTTGTATCATGTGCATCTAAAAAGATATAACTAGGTTGGTAGTCTTGGATGGTTTATCGACTAATAACATGATGCAAATAAACTTTTGTAAAGTATAAAACATATTACAAAAATGATAATTTTATACTCGTAAAAATGATAGAAAATCTTAAATAAAAATTCTACTTAACATAGAAATTTAAACAAATGTTCCTAAAATATGCATAGCATATCAAATGATAAAAGCACATTGAATGGCATGCTAAATGATAAAAATATCTTTAGATCCACATGACAAGTTAAATGAGACTCCTAGAATTAGATGGAATAGCAAGGCATTCCTAAATTCACATGACATAGCATAAGCATTTCTAAAATATGTAACATAAGCATTTTTAAATCGATATGACATACTTTATCATATTAACATGGTCATGGCATGAACATGGCATACTTCATGAAATTAGTAAAATTATCATGACATACTTTGTGATAATCCTAACATCATCATACTTCTATATGACATCATTATAGTAATCTACATGACTCTATGGTATACCATCATTATGATAGTCCTATTTCAGCATAATATCATGTATACCAATTGCTTCCATATGGTGATGGTAATATGGACAAGTTTTGTCTTATATTTCCTATGTTGTGGACCATGATGTTACTTGACAAGCTTGCTTGGATATTGGTTCAAGAACTTAAACTGGTGTGTACCATGGACTAAGGTTGGGCTGGTAAGGGTAAATTTGGATTGTTGGAAGTATAATCTACTAATTCTGATATTGATTTTACAAATAGCAAAACTGATTGGAAAGCACTAACAATACTTATCAATTCCTTGAAAGCATGCTAGTGTCTTGGTCTTGCAAGAAACAAAATTTTGTTGCTCTATCAACTACTTAAGCTGAATACATATCACTATGAAGTTATTGTGCACAATTATTATGGATTAGGCAGCAACTATATGATTTTGGAATGGCTATCCATAAAGTTTCCATTTATTGTGATAATATAAGTGCTATAAATATATCCAAAAATCTTGTTCAACATTCTACAACAAAGCATATAAAAACAAGACATTATTTCATTAAAGATCATGTGCTTAAGGGAGATATTAAAATAGACTTTGCAGACACCTTGTGTTGATTGGCTAATATTTTCACAAATTCATTGAGCGAAGAATAATTTTGCAAAATTAAGAGAGATTTAGGAATGACTGATGCTAATAAAGTCTAAATTGCACTAAATTGATCATGTTTGTGATGATATGTTGCACGATGATTTTGTTCATTGCTTGATGTAATTGATTAGAAAATGGTTTGAATAGTTGAAGAGACCTTGATAATTCTATTTCATAGAATTATTTTAGTCCAATTTTGTTATTAAATATTAGTTAAGTCCTTAATTTTCAATTATAATTTACTTATTTTTAGCTGTTTTTATAATTAATTTATTTTTAAGTGATTTATTTTAATTTTATGTTTATTTTCTTTAATTTGATTATTATTTATTAGTTTTTTATTTTTGTAAGAATTAAGGGAATTGGATTTAATTTTGAAAAGTGAGGTGTTGAAAGACCTAAAAATATGCTTGCATATGCTTCAGTATTTTAACCATATAGTGCTTAAAAACTCCAAATGATACGATTTTTCGACTATTAGAAAGCGAAAAAATAGAACTACAATTTTATGAAGATCACTTTGCCCAACTCTGCATTAGAGATAGAGAACATCATGTCAGAAGATGATTGGGCATACTATTGCAAAAATGACAATTTTAAAGCTAACAATTGATATTTGGGCCTCTCATTACACTTTTAAGCCCAATTAAAATGAGTAGGTTAATTTAGGAGATTTTAGGTTAAGTTTGTTAGTATAAATAGGATATTTTTATGAGACATTGGGGAGAGAACTTTTAAAGATTCAAAAGGCTGAAAATTGAGGCAGAAACTTTAAAACAAGCTATAATCAATCGTTTTGATTTTTTCCTTAGCTTTTATTTTTTCTTGTTACGCTCAATGGTTGAATTTTATATAATGTTATTTGTCTTTGCAATTATGAGTAGCTAATTTTCTTTTTTCTAGGATTACAATTGAACTCACATATAATCTAAATTTTTAATCTCTTTTTTACCTATCTTTAATGAGATTTGATTTATTTATTCTAATTTGTTCTTAATGTTGTTAATTGCTTGATCACCAAATAAATTGATTTAATAACCTAAACAAACTTGGGAATGGGAGTTTAGTGTAGACTAAAATTGAGATAATATATGATCATAATAATTGATTTACGTATAGGATAGGGATATACTTATAAGCAATATATAGCTAAATTAAAACTTGAACTTAATGAATCTATTTTGATTTCAATTCACATAAGGATATGGTGTTTTGATTAAAATAGATATTTTTATAAGATAAGTCGAGAGACCCTTATAAATAATTGAGGACTCTAGGTTAGCACTTTAACTTATTAAAATAAATTAAGGAAGATAGTTAAAATTTAGATGAAGTGTGAGAGATATTTTAATCTTAAGCTTGTTTGATTTGCTTTTTACCCAATTATCTTGTTGCTTTAATTTTTAATTAAATTAGTTTTAGTTGAGTAATTTTTAGTTTAATTAGAATTCAGATTTTAATTATTTGAATAAAACTAAATTGTTCTAATTTTAGTATTTAAGAAAATTTTAGAACAATTTTCTGTAGGATCGAGACTCTGCTGACTTATATACCATTTATTTGATGCGTATATTTGCATAGTATAATTTTAACTAACAAACCTTAGAAAGGAAATAAGAGTCATATTAATCAATTGAAAACCCTCTAATCAATTAGACCATCTCTATCATAGGTAAGCTAAGCTAAGTTAGTAAATTCATAATTAGTTAAAGGTGGCTCTAATCAGTTAATGAATGTTAAATACCACGAAAGCCTCAAGTCAAAAATATAGTAATCGGTTAAGACATAAGCTAATCGATTAACCTTTGCCAGTGAAAAACAATTACACAAGAAAAACTTAAAAAAAATTGGGCAGGTGGTACGGGAAACCACCCATTCAAAATTTAGGTAACCAATTATTAACTTCTCATAAAAGACCCTTGACCTACTTAGAAAATCAGTTACTTTGAAAATCAATACCCAAGAGCCCTTAGATTTTCCTTTCCCTTTTTACGTCTGAAACTTAAGAAGCCCTAAGAAAAGAAATCCCATGGCAAGAACATTTTTTACCCACAAAGAGCTTAAAATGGAAAAAGAAAGAAACAAGCTAATGATCCCACATCAATTCCCTCTAAGAAGAAAAGAAAAATCAAAGAATCCTACGTCAATAAGAATAAGGAAAGTAAAAAAAAAAGAAAGAAAGATAAAAAGTAAAAAGAAGATGGCGGAGAAAGGGAAAGAATCAATAAATGTAAAAACCCCTAAAAGCAAAGGTACTGGTTCCTCCACCAGATTTCAAAATCACTTGCATGCTAATAGGTTTAGGAAAATTGAGAATGCTATAATTTCTTGTGGAAAGTTCTTTGACTAGGCAGTTTTAGTGATGCACTAGTAGTGAAAGAGGATTTAGAAGGATATTTTGAAATGCTAAAACTGAGGTATATAAGAACATTTGGGGATAAGATGTTTAACCCTTCCTTAGTAAAAAATTTTATTCTAACATTGCTGTGAACAAAACTGAATTGGAAAATCAAGAAGGATTTGCTAAAGATAGCTTGAATGGGTTCCTAAATGGTAGAGATATTCAAATCAATGCCCATGATTTAGGAAAGTTTCTCAAAATAGAATTTGAAGTAGGAAAGTTCAAAATGTTAGAGCAATATGATCCCAATCATTTTTGGGAGATTGTAACTGCAAGAAAAGAAAAGTTTCCCTTCAAAAGCTATGCTAGCAAGATTAAGAAAATACAACTTAGGATCCCACATTATTTTTTGGAACCACTCTACATGGCAAGAGTAACAGTTTTAGCTATATCAGTGCACAGGACTTGCGGTTGATGAAAGCAGTATTTAATGAAATTTCACTAAATATGGGAAGGAATATAGTAGAGAGAATTAAGGCAACCTTGCTGGAAATAAAGCCAACTTACCATGTGGCAACACTATTACTAACCTAGTGAAAAAGAAAGGAGTTTGAAGTGTAAGGTTTTAATCACATCCAACAAGAAACAAGGATTAGGAGATATTTTTAGGAAGTGTTTTGAAAATGGGCTACAAGATCTAAAGGAATGAATGCATAAAAATCACAAAAAAATACACCTCTACCCCCTCTTACTGGAAGTCCTTCAACACTTTACAGCAGAGTTAGTCCACCTCCTCCTCAAGGTGAAATGATGTTTAACCTACTCATGAGAATTGACGAGAAGTTAACTGAACAGGCTGTAAATATTACCAAAATTGAAGAGAAACTTCAGTAGCTTGAAGCCTGTTACATCAAGCCAAGGAAACAAAACTTCCTACTGTAAACACTAAATTTTTTA
This sequence comes from Theobroma umbraticum, assembly GCF_002168275.2. Taxonomy (NCBI): domain Eukaryota; kingdom Viridiplantae; phylum Streptophyta; class Magnoliopsida; order Malvales; family Malvaceae; genus Theobroma; species Theobroma umbraticum. Next base: position 5,592,584 of record NW_018397265.1, read on the forward strand.
TATAAAGATAGGTTGTTGATAGTTTATGTTTATGTGGATTTTCATTTTTGACTTTATTTACGTATTTATCATTTTGATTCATTACTTTATTTTATAGTCAGAATTAATTAAGAGTCCAATGAATTTTGAAGTCTCAAGCCTGGTCCTAGTTTTATATCTATTTTGGGCTAAGGTAGTGGTGGGCTAGTATTGGAGTCATTGGGCCTCAATGATTAAGGTTGTTACTGCCAAATAGGCCCAATAATCAAAACTTAGACCAAAACAGATCAAATTGATTAAAACAAGATTAAGCTAAGATTGAAATGAGCTGAGATAGAGGATATTCTAGAAACCAAGAACAAAAAATAATAATAATAAAATAAAATAAAAAAAGAAAAGGAAAGCCCAATTGGGCATACAGTAGGGTGCGTTTGCACCATAGCAAGCACAATAGTGCCTTGCCAAACACGAGAAAATCATGTTTGGTGAAGGCCTCACAATGCTAAGGATAACACAAGTGGCTACATCCCCAGCACCTGAAAAACAAGTATAAAAACCTCATTTTGGGAATCGCAAAGGATCGAGAAAAACCTAGAATGAATTTTGAAAAACCCTAGCAGCAGTTAAAAAATCTTTTCTTCCCTTTTTGAAAAGGGAAGAATCAAAAACCTAGGAAACCAAATAGCTGAACCACAATTAAAACCAAAAAAAGAAAAAAAACTTTAGATACCCAAAAACCAAAAATAGGGATTTGGAGATGATATGGTGCGGCTGGTAAGAATTGGAGAGGGAAACAACAGTAGGGTAGGTTTTTAGCTTTCTTATTTTTTGAATCAAAGAGGAAAGGTTGGGGGGTTGAAATCGCGGTGAGAAAAAGCTGGTGGGAAAGCAAAAATGGGAGCTTTCTAGGGAGAAGGGAGAGTAAACGGCTGAAGAGAAAGAAAAGGACTAAGGATAGTGAAAGCAGAAAGGAAATAGAAGGTTATATACCTAGGGTTAGAAACCCAAAATGGCGTCGTTTCAGGAGTGAAATCACTCCTATGGTCTCTAAATGGTGCGTTTCGCAGAAAGGGTCTAGCAAGCTACAACAGTTTGCTTGGATCATTACTTAAGCCCAAGCCAAGTAAAAACCATACTCTTTTCTTCATGGATTTATTGTGGTTTGAGTTATTTGGGTTTAGCCCACTTTATTAGGTTAGAATATATTATTTGATGATATAGAATGAAGTTAAATTATTTTAGCATAATATTGTAAAATTTTTAGATGATAGCTTAGGATTTGGAAATTAATACAAACAGAAAAATATAAAGATGAGAATAATAGCAAACATAATAAAAATGTTTTTAAAGTGATTGTTTACAAAAAAAATGAACTTAGATTGAGAGGAACATTTATTAAAAATATATAAACTTAGATAAGTGAAATAGTAAAACAAAGGATAAATGTCTACATAAAAATATGTTCATAATGATAGATCTAGATAGCTAAAAATCAAAATCAAAATATAGAAAAATATAACAAAAAAAGAGGTTAATGAATAAAGCAAAAAAGAGATTAAAATAGAAGAATAGAAAATGCTTAGTTTTTTTCAAATATATAATAAATAAATAAATAAATAATAGAAATGGACCTTTATAAATGAAAGGAAATAGAAAATGAAAATAAAATATATTTATCATAAATGGGAATAGGTTGTGTAGGTAAGAGAAAAGGAAATATTTATATTACAAATTTATCTAGATATTTGTAAATAAAAAAATAAAAAAATGATGCAATCTAAAAATTATAAATATTAAAAATAAAATGGTTATTTTGAGATAATCTGATGATGGAATTTCAACCGAAAAAGGCAAAGAATTGCCTCTTTCGAGGTGAATTTCCTAGGTTTGGAATTCGAGGAGGATTTTCACCGAAGTGTAAGGATAAATTCAAATCCTATATTCCAAAACTCATTAATTCAAATAATTATCTTCAATGTTCAAAGAAATAAATTTGTATAATGTTATATCTAAATATAAATTGATATAGGTAGTTAATTAGCTTAAACAATTATAGCTAATAAATTTAATTAAATTAAAAAATTAATTATTTATTTATTCAATAAGAAACATATGGTTAAATAAAATATATTAACCCATAATGTTAATTAAAGGTTATCGATTTAAATAGAAAGTTCTTGAAAAATTACATAGAATGAAAAATAAATAAATAAGGTAGTAAATTACCCTAAACTATTAAATATATTATTACATGAATTACAAATCAACTAGATTTATAAACACGCTCATGTAGACATCATTTATAATTTTATCTTGTCATAGCATACGACTTATATTTTGTTAATGAGATGGGAACTCTGATGATCGGGTTTCCTCGAAGGACTTGTAGAGACAAGTTCTTTTGGGTATCCTTAGGTGAGAAAAATTTCGAGACTTCACCAAAGCATTGGGATGATCTACGAACAATTTTTCGATACAAGGTTGTCGCTTTCATTATTTAAAATTGGTAAATCATGACATCATTTTACGACTCCATCATGTGCATCTGTAAAACCAAAAAAAAAAATTAATATGCTAATATAATAAAGAATTAACTAATAAACAAGAATTAAGGAAACATAATAATAAAATCAATGGCTTAGGCTACAATAGGATAACATAAGATTAAATAATGTTGTTTGCGGAACAAACACCACGAGGGTACTAATCCTTCCCCGTGCGTAACCGTACTCTCTAATCCAACTCTAAAAATCATAGACTAGTTCTCGTTCAATGGACCTAAAATTACTTTAAGACTTCACCGATGAGAATCGAGTTAATAGGTGGCCAATCGCACCTAGATAAAAAAAAGATTAATGGCGACTCCTAACATACTTATTTTCCCACATCAAGCGATCAGGTTTCTAAACTCGCACGTTACAATAGATGGCAAATCCATTGGGAACTTGTTAAAGAGTCAAGCCATTAATTAATCATAAGTTATCTTAAACCTTAAATGATTTATTGTTTTCCCTAATCTCGAGCATTTACCTTTATTATTATTTGTTGCATTTATTGTTTCATTATTATTATTGCCATTTAATAATTGCAGGTAGTTTAGAATAGGAGGATGTGAGATTATTGGTCCAAGGTTGATATATTCCTTCACACACACGGCACACCTTGCATTTATTCATAAGCCTGTTACTCGGGCCTTGTCCTTAATTAGGAGACAGTTAAGTAGCTATGCTTTAGTAAGGTGACAATCTCCGCATGAGCTAATAAAGACTCCCACTCATATCGAATCTAGTCCGTTTAAAGCCTATAATGGGTAAGGATCAAGGTGTCCTACTAGTCCTTATAGACGATAGTGAGGAACGATTTGGGAACCTTTAGTTTCATTTTCAGCCCGAACTCAGCATATAAAATACCCTAAGTAGCCTTTTCCTAGGTAGAGCCTTACCTGTGAGAGTATACCTTCTAACTAGGTACACATGAAGGAATTCCTTTTATTCCCTTTATTCTAAATTTTCACCATAAAATAATGAAGGTATCATGAAATAGATAGCGTTTGATGACGTTATGGATACCCATGATACTAATTATTATCATTCATTTCTTTTAATCAAATTACTCTTGAAATCTTTATTTACTATACTAATTTGAGCTAGTTGTTATTTTTTATTTGCATTTGCACATTTGCATCATAATTTTGCATATAAGAAAAGTATTTGTCACCTGAAACCTATTGATAAAGTAAATCCAATAGCATTCATAGAGTCATCATGGCCACCTTCAAGCTACGATGGAATATATAAAGTGACTCAGCAGATGGCCAACGCCCAACAAAAGGTCACATTTCATCACTACCTAATAGGGTCCACCTTGATCTTAAACAAAACGACTTTGCAGACTTGCTTGATATATGGAAAAGGTGGGGGGCCACAACTTGAGCAAATTTCGATGAAAGGTATGACCACATAGCTCGACTCTTTAAGGTCCAAATTAATGATCAATTGTTGAAGGCCATCGGGTAATTTTGGGATTCGTCATATAAATGTTTTGTGTTAATTGGGGTGGATATGGTGCCGACAATTGAAGATCATTCAACTCTCCTCCAAATTGATCTTGATAATCTGGACAAAATATATCGAAAAGGACAAAAGACCAGGCATAGGCGGAAGCTAGCCAAGATGATGGGTATTACTCTAGGGGAAGTCCACTAAGGAAAAAGGGGGTCAATGAATGTATCCCATCAAGCCTTTTACGCAGCTATATCATGAAGCATTAGGATATCTAGCAAGATCAACTTGTGATGGCATTAGGAATTTACGAACTACTAATATTTCCCAAAGTCTTGGGGCATATAAAGGTAGGAATTATAGATTTCTTCGAGCAAGTTATCAACAAGGCCAAACCTTCACCATCAATCGTAGCAAAAACTCTCAAATCATTGAATTATTGTCAGAGAAAAAGGGAAGGAGGATTTATGGGATGCGCACAACTTCTTTTCATCTAGATGGTAAGTCACTTTGAATGTAAAGTCAAGCAGCTCAAAAACCATTTCATCCACAAAATGCCCTTATCAGAGAATTTTGTGAGAGTGAATGGCCAAAGAACAAGACTAAAGAATAGTGGATTTTCAGACTTAGAAAACTCATAAGTATGGAGATAACATGGAGAACTCCCTGGATGCAGTTGCCCACTTATGTGCAAATATGGAGATGAACCTTGGGTACTATTAATGAGACCATGGGGAGTGATCAGTTATGCATTAATCATGGTGAAAAGGTTATTCAAGTTAGAAGAATTTATGCCGATGACACATTAACTCAATACTTTGGAGTTTGCTTATAGAGAGTTGGGCTTTTTAAAAAAGATTGAGGAGATTGCACAAGCATGGAAAAAAATAAGTCGGGTAGACCAAGGAAGGTACACTAATGAAGTTATTACTAAGTATCTAATGTGGCACACCTAACGAATTAAGGATGTGGTATACCTCAAGTTACATTCAAGGGGTGAGAGATGAGAAAAGAATTTACAAACCAAGAAATTAAGATAAGGCAGGGTTCACAAACTCTATTTTGAAAAATACTATAAAGAATCACAATATAACCATCCACATAAACACATTTGGGGCCTTAATCCATAATCATCCACACACATCCATCATATGAATATATTGAAATTTATATTCACATCTTATTCAAAATTGTTAGTCATATATTGTATTTGAAATTAGTAACTATCAATTTTTGAATGTATCAACTTTAAATTTTTGGGCCATGTCTTAATTCTATATATGGAAACCTTTAATATATGGAAAGTTTTACTAATCCAAATTAGTAACTCATCCATTCCTAATCTATATTAAAATTAAAGTTAACAACTTAGTAAATTAAAAAAAAATAATTTGTTTTCCTAAATAGTTTAGAAAGTCCTAATATTATTAATCCAACTTTAATTAAAGATTGCATGTCATCCATTACCTAAACATTTTAGGTAATCTAAATCAAATTTTGGACAACAAAGTCTTTAATTAGCAAGAATTACATTATGATTTCCTAGCTTAAAGGTAAGAAATCTATTCATGATTGAAATCTGCCCCTTATTTCATAATCTTTGACATCCATAATCTTAAGGATAAAATCCTTTAATTTTTTATGTCAAACTAAGCAACTCATGGAACTATTTCCATAAGCACATGGTTAGCCAATTAGTGTACTAGCTTGCATAAATTAAGGCTGTATTTTGGACTATTATGAGTGCCTAAAATTGTGACTTTGAACTACTGCTGGCAACAACAGTTTCAACCACATATTATGGCCTTAGGGCCATTCTCCGCCCTTGGTTTGTACTTTCTCTTGGTACACTTCCAAGTTATTTTCCCTCTTTATATTTTCAGCATTTGATGAGGCTTTTAAACTCCACTTTTCATGTTGATAACACACTAGGAACATATATGAACAGAATTCAATTCTGTCCCTAAGACAGCACCCAATTTCATCATGAAACCAAATCTAACCTTGCTGATCCATTTGTGCTTCTCATGCACACTTTGACCTACATATTTGGACACTTTAAAATTGGATTAGTCTTTGCATAATCAAAGATTAAAAGATACAAATCAAAGCAGTCCAGAAGTTCAAAAACTTCAAAATAGAACCAAAAAACACAACAATTCTTGTTAATACTCGAACACAATATATCCCTATTTGACATAAAATTAACAATAACAAGACATGAAATTGTATTAAAATGAGCCAAGGATGGCTCTAATACCACTTATGGGAACAACAAGAGAGAGCAATGATTGAATTATACATGCAGCAAAATAAATAAAAAAGAACACACAAAAGCAAAAAACCTCAAGACTGTTCATGTCGTAACCCATGGATCCCCTTAATGTTTTAATACAATCAAACTAAAAGGAGTAATATGATATTTTCATTTCCTAACCAAGTAATCTAGTGGTCATGATGGCAACCCCTCTTATTTCATTATACCTACAACACACCATAAAGAAAAATGAGAACTTAAGCCATTCAAATGCTTGACCTTCAATGGATACACACACGATTGTAATGGAACCTTCTTCAAGGTAGGAGCCTTTCAACTATGCCTTTGTGCTAGAAAAATGGACAACAGGTTGTCCTTTCCACTCACTTCTTCACATACTCTTGGCCGAATGCAAAGAGAAAAGTGTTTCCCCAAGTTCTTCACACAAGAGGTGGCTAGAGTGCTTAGTTTAATGTGTTGTCTAATAACTCTATGTTGAAGAGTAGTTGAAATATGATATCTATACCTAGGTTAAAACTAGCTTTTTTATTTTATTATATGGCTTCAATATTATAACTATTTATAATATTGACCTAATGTTTAATTAAACTAATTTTGATTAAGTCTTTGGACTTTAAAACCTAGTGTATACCTTAAGTCCAACTTAATTCATCATACTCCAAATTTAGTCCTAGTTGAGAGTTATTGTGTATGACCCATTAGGTTCCTAACACGTTGACAATATCATTTAATTATAATCTATATGACCTTAAGATTACTAATTGAATACTGTAAACCATGAGCAGTATCTAGCAACACATCATGACCACCCAATTGTTAAGAGAGTCAAAAGGTTCTTTGACAACCTTTCAATATAAAGTCTATCAATGTAATTAATTCCTTCATCATATATCCCAAAAGAAATGAGAGCATGGTGTAGTGTTTACTCTCATATTCTTTTATGTTAATTCCTTTAGGCTTCACCACCATTTCTATTTGAGACTTAGGAAACTCTTTTCCTAATCTCCAAGTCATCTCAGCCAAGGACTTCATATGGTAAGTGTGAACCAAGAACAGGCAAAATATGTCCCTTTAAATCACTTAAGGTGGTGATTCTTATATGCGCCACACATTTGTCTTCATGTGCTTCATGTTATATTTAATATTCATCCTTTTTGGCCATCTTTGGTTAAGATTTGGAGAGATGAAGTTAAAGCACTGCACTTCACATATAACATAACTTGGTGTCTCAAGTCTAGAGAGTACTTACATGACTAACACATGATAAGTGTTTCATACACACTAGAGTGATTTACCAAATGAACTTCTTATGGTAAGTCATGTTTAGTTAACTAAAATCCTTTGCAAGCACCCACATGTTAGCTGTAAGTATTTCTATACTTCAACTTACAAGATCAATTGCTTACTTTATAAGTCAGAAGCATAATATGAATCAGCATTTGAGCATTATCAATGGTTTATCTTGATAATATAATGACTAGGAACTATTTTATAACAGTACTTTAATCCATAAAGATCTCACAATTACAACTTACTTATAATTCCATTGTAAGGCACATTTGCTTACAATTTTCATAAGTTAAAGTAACTAATTACAAAGCAACTTATGGATAAATAAATATCTCTTATTACATAATAGAATGTCATAATATACAAATTAATATGGAACACCTTTTACAACCTATGTGATTAGATTTCGGGCTTACTCTAACAATTACATGAACCTCTAACTAGTTGATAACACCTTTCTATCAGAGTTTGATGAGTTTAAATGTATCAACGGCAATTTGAACTTCATATGGGGTTGAAAAGGACTACAAATCTTTTTTACATGTAAAATAATTATTATAAATACTAATTATGGAAATGTTTCTATTTGGACATAGAAATCAAAGCTGAATTCTATTTTGATAAGATTTATCTGTATATGTTTTAGATAAATTATTCAAAATTGTACAAGAATTTGCATATGAAAAAGAAAGTGCATAAGAAAGCATTTTAGAGTCCAGTTTGAGCTTTCATACAAAGTTTACTGAATAATAAATTATATTTAAATAGTAAAGTTTTGCATCCTTTTAAGTTTTGATTTCATAAACTAAGAACTTTCTTACAAATTGTAGATAGTTACTCTTTAAATTATTGGATAAGACTCATTGAGATATTTTTGAATATCGTACTATAAAGTACTTGAAAATTTAGTCTATTTTGCTTCTGCTCATGGTATTTAGGTATGCTTTCCTTAACTATGCATAGTTCACTTGCAAAGCTTTATGACTTACTAAATTTTGTTCTCTTTTACAAATTAAGCTCTAGATTAGTTTAGAAAGATGCAAGTTTAAGTGTTCTTGACAATGTCCTATAAGAAAACGGTATTAAATCTCAAAGGATTTCCCTCGGTGATTTAGGATAGCTTTTGCGAAATTAAAGTAGCATTTGTTATTAATATTTATAAAAAATATATATGAAAGATCTTTTTAACAATAAGTTGAGGATAATGCTCATGTTAAGGGAACAAATAGTGATCTCAATGTTTTGGCCAAATCTGAAGTTCAAAGGAGTGGTGATTTGTTGCAAGTTTTCCAAAATGTAGGATGAAATTGGCCAAGCATTACGTTGATGGCACTAGATGTCGATTGCACTAGTATGTTTGAAAGGATAGTCTAGGCATAGCCTCATATGGATGCACAATATGGAGCATGTGAGTTACCTGTGCAGAGTGCATTGGCAAATTTTTTTTATTTTCTGAGTATTAAACATGGAAATCAAGTGGCAAATAGATTTGTAAAAAGACAAATTTTAGCAACAATTCAAACTCTTTCGAATTCAAATTTATTATCCGCGGGGAGATGGCCTTTGGAAGACTTCTAAAACATTTAGAGTCTTGAATGGAAAGCACTTATTACTAGAAGTTAGGACAAAGTTAGCATAGTGGAGTTTCAAATTGAAAAGGCTCCAAAAATGCAATAGCCAAACAATGCAAAAATGTGCATTCCTGAGTTAAACATCCCCAAATTTCGCTCTCTTTGCCTTGAGGTTTTTATTTCCTCTTGTAGTATGTACTTTAATAACTAAATATGTTGCATTATGGCTTATTACTTTTAATATCAATAATAAATACCTTTAAAAAAAACAATAAGTTGATACTTTAAGGCTTTTTATTTTTAAGTCATTTGGATAAGTTGTAACTTGAGTTATATGTTAAGATGATCGGACCTTGAACTAGAGTTTAGGTTATGGATTTGGGGTGAGACACTAACACTCTATTACTAACTTTAAAGAATAATAAAAATATAATATCTTCTTCATACTTATATTTAAAATTTAATTTTATTAATAATAATAAATATAATATGCTATTAGTCCATGAGTAGCTTAAGATGATAATAAAAAATATAAAATCTTTTTTCTTTACTCTTATGTTTCTTTAAATTTGTTCCAATATATTTATTATCATTAAAAAAGTAAAAAAAATTATATTATTATAATAAAAATAATTTTTTACAATTATACACCATGCATATATAAAAAAAATCATTTTTATGTGTCTTTTATTTTCTTTCTTGCCTAATAATAAAATAATTAATTAAAATAGAGTAAAAATTAACTTTAAAAACAAAAATAATCCATAAACTAGAAAAATAATTAACACTAAAGTTAATCATATACTTACTCTTAAACATATTACTACTTTGTTTCACCTTTAATAGATGTTATATATTGTTTCTTTGAAAGGTATTCTTTTATTAATAGTAAATGCAATAAGCTATAATAGCTTATTGATTTATTTAAATACAGAAGGAAATAAAATAAAGATAAGATTCCCAGATAAAAGGAGCTAAATTTGGAGATACTTACCTTACTTAGTCTAAACTCTACAATGTCATCCAAGTTTACTCTCAAGACAAAAAACTATCCAAATTGCTGTTCGCATTCCATAACATACAGCACTTATAGATCGATAGGAGTCTTCAGAAGTCCATCTCCCATTTTCCACTACGTTTGAATTTGCAAGTTGCCCTATCATATTAAACTCTATTATCCAACACTGTAATTGAATTCCACATCAAAGTAAACCCCTATGGATCCATCAGTTCCACCATGCATGCCTTTGCCCAAGGAGAAAAAGAACTTCAATCCTACAGATTAATTTGCATCTCGAGTTCTTGTACAGATTCCATTTGTATTTGAAAATACATGTAACAAATCATCTCCCTTTTAGATTCTAGATTTTGCCAATACATCTACCTCTTAAGTTGCTTCACGTAGTACATGGATTATCCTTCAATTGTCTACATGTTTTATTAAATTATCCATGTCAATAGCTCCTTCGAAGATTAATTGTCTAAGCCACAACATTTCTCAAATCACTTTCAATCCACAAATAAATTCTTGAATCCAATCAAAAGCTGCAAAAATAATGAAAGCTTTTCTAATAACCAATATGTCAACTAAACTAAAGTCACCTATACCAATAGAGTTGGAGAGCATGATATGAATTGAACCTTGTTCATTTTGCTAAAGATCCCCAATGCCTGCTTCACCGTACTTCTAGAAGCAACACCATCAACATTAATCTTTAATCAACCTCCAGGTGGAGTCATCTAATTTAATTTAGGTCTTCAACTTTACTTTTTTATAGAATTAATTTGCATATTTGTTATGCGTCTAAAGATATCTTTAATTGGTTCTGTTATATTAAGTCATCTTGCTTTCAACCAGATTATAATTCTTAATTTGATTAAATCATATAGGTGCTGAATATCCCAAAACTTACCATTAAAACCATACCATTTCGAAATAGCACCAAGACCATGTAAATGCATAAAAAGATATGATCCATACATTAAATTGAGAGAATTCCCAAAAAAAAAAGAAGAGCAAATGAAGATTATTATGCATTACCCAATTAAAATTCCATTTTACACACCACAAATTTCATACCTTCCAAGATTTGATGCAAGGAAAAAATAGATGGCCTACTGTTTCCCTACTTGGTTTGCACTGTAAACAAACTCTACTCTTCACCAAAAAGTCCTCATTTAGAATATTCGTGTTTCACTACTATCTTCCTCCATATAAGTTGCCAAACATAAACTTCAACTTGAAAAGGTGCAAGCCCTTTCCACAACTTAAGCCAAAGTCCTCCTTTGTCAAATCGCATAGTTGTCACTAAATGATAAAATGATTTGAAGGAGTACATACCACTAATAGTAAGCTACCAAATATCTTCATCCATCATGGAGCAGATGGTGTGTTCTTTGAGGTGACTCCAAAGTTAAGTCAAGTCCACTATTCAAATTCTCACCTAAATAATTAACGTCAAAGTTCAATTTTCCACTACCAAATTTTGTCATGCCATTCTCCAAAATCTCGTAATCTCCCATTTGTGTTAGTTGAAAGTACGAAAAGGTGTGGGAATTCAGTCTTAAAAATGATGCCATCCATCCATTTTCATCTTGCTAGAATGGTATTGGATGCCGAATGCCTACAAGAAGTCCAAAGTTTGCTAAAACTTATAGAAAAAATTTGTTAGTAGGAGAAAGTGGAGAAATAATATTTTTCCAAAGATGAGAACTTTTATGAGTAACAGCAACATTGGGAAAAAGGCATTTGACCCATAGTCATTCTTTACTATCAAGATCTATCTCCATAAGTTGTCTCTCTCATTTGCATATCTCCACAGCCATTTATTGAGTAAAGCTCAATTTTTATTTTCAAATCAAATAGACCAAAAACACCTAAATTTATGTGTTGACAAACTGCATCCCAATTTACATAATGAATTCCCCCATTTGTACTTTACCACCTCATAAATACCTCTCATGAAATTTATCTAGTTTGTTTTTAACTCCTTGAGCCATCTCAAAAAGAAATATGAAAAAAATAGATAAGCTACTCAACATCAAATTTGTTAGAGTTACTCGACATCTAGTTAAAAGCATCTTAAATTTCAACCCATCCAATTTAGTTTCAAATCAGTCCACCATAAATTGCCATATTTTCCTAGATACTTGAATAGCCTCCAAAGGAAGGCCTAGATAAGTCGTTAGGAATTGGCCTACCTAACATCGTATTCTTGCTGCCCATGATACAAGTAGGTCTGAATTGATCCCCACCCCAAAAAGGTTGCTCTTTTTTAAATTAATCTTCAATCCCGAGCCTATCTAAAAAAAGTAAGCATTTTAAAGTAAGTTCACAAAAAAAAAAAGTGCCATCAGCGTATTGTAGATGTGAAAGTTGCAAACTTGCATTGCCAATGGGGATGCAATTACAAATTTTCACCAACCCTACTTTCACCATGATTCAACTAAAAAGCTTTAGCAACTATACTAAACAAGAAAGGAGATAGCAAACACCATTAGTGAAGGCCTCTCAGCATTTTAATTGGTTTAATAGGTGAACCATTAACTAGAATCAAGACTAAAGCTGTCGTGACACATTCCATAATCCAAGTACACCATTTTCTTCGAAACTCAGTTTACACATCATAAAATCCAAAAAATCCCAACATACATTGTCATAGACCTTCTCAAAATCCACCTTTAATAGCAAACCATTTTTGTTTTTTCATAACATATCAATCATCTCATTTGCAATCAAAGCATTGTCTAAAGGTTGTCTCTTCTTAACAAAGACGAATTGGTGCACTCCAATTAATTTATCCATAACCTTCTTCAATCTATTAGCTAAAAGTTTGGTAAGAATCTTACATACCATTGCCACTAAACTAATTGGACGATACTTGACTACTATAGTTGAACTCTTGACCTTTGGCATTAGGTTGCGTTTGGTATGAGGGAAGTGGGAGCACATTCCCTGCAATGTGTCCAATTAAATTACATTACAGTATTTGTTTTGTAACAGACCACTGCAATGTAAGATTGCAATGCAATCACATTACAACCAAAGGATGTAATGTGATTGCAATCCAAAACCAATGCAATCACATTACATTGCAATCTGCAATATTCTTAAAGATAATTTTACCTTTCAACTTTAATATATATATAAAAAATAAATATTTATAATGTTATAATTAAAATAAAAATATTTAAAATATATATTAGTAATAAAAAATTAAAATAAAATAAATAAATAAAAAATTAACATTTATATAATATAGGTAAAACAAATAAAATAATATATATATAAAAAATATATTAAAGAAATGAAAATAATTATAGATTATAATACAAATGAAAATAAAATATATGACATTGAAAATATATTTAATATGTAATTATATTAAATTAATAATTATAATATAAATATATTAAAAAATAAAATATAAAATATTATATAATAAATAAAAATAAATATTGACATTAAAAATATATTTAAGAAATGATATTATATAAAAATTAATAATAAAAAATATAAATAATTAAACTTGTATTTTAAATTATGGGTAATTTTGAAAATAACATACATTCTCAGTAAAGTACTTGTAAACCAAACACTGCAATGTTATCTTCTCTGCATTTTGGGTCCATTTGGTATCATGGATGTAAAGCACATTCCTTGCAATGTGGTTTATTAAATTACATTACAGTGTTTGTTTTGTAACAAACCACTGCAATGTAAAATTGTAATGCAATCACATTACATTGCAAAGTGCAATGTTCTTAAAGACAATTTTACCTTTTAACTTTATTATCTTATTAAAAATATTTTATAATGTTATAATTAAAATAAAAATATAATATAAGAATAAAAATTAAAATAAAATAAAATATAAAAAATCAACATTTATATAATATAGGTAAAACAAATTAAAATAAAAGATATAATATAAAAAATATATTAAAGAAATGAAAATAAAATATATA